>NC_085951.1:9858106-10161136 GCF_963556715.1 Cydia fagiglandana
GGGTCCGCTTTGGCAGCTAGTCCCAAGAATTGGCGTAGGCAATAGTTTTTACGAAAGCGACTGCCATCTGACCTTCCAACCTAGAGGGTAAATTAGGCCTTATTGGAATTAGTCCGGTTTCCTCAAGATGTTTTCCTTCACCGGAAAGCGACTGGTAAATATAAAATGATATTTCGTACATAAGTTCCGAAAAACTCATTGGTACGAGCCAGGGTTCGAACCCGCGATTGAAAGTCGCACGCTCTTACCGCTATGCCACCAGCGCTCCCACTTATTTTCTTACCTATGACTACTAAAGTTTTGGTCAAAAGTCGAATCTTAATTTCACCACGTGAAAGTACCTACGTAAAGGTAACGTTCGAATGGCAACTGCAGGCGCATTACTGTTACGACATTACAGGTGCAGTGCATAATTATTTTCCATCGCATTTTCACGGAAACGTATGAACGTATCTTGCTATTTCAGTCAGTCTCGGTACAAAAAGTACTGAGGTTGAATGAAGTAACATGACAAATACGAACGTTTTCAAGAAAATACGATGGAAAACAATCATGCATTACGTCTTCTATATTTATTTTGTACTAATGTGGTCTTGATTCGGGCGCTGTATCTGTCAGCCACCGAATCTGTGGCGATTATGACGTTCAATCCGTCACTCATTTTATGAAGGAAATTGATACACACAGCAGCGGCATCAACACAGTATTACAGCTGCAGTTGAAATCCGAATGTCACCTTAACAGTCAGGCTACAATGTCCACTGACCGTCAGAGGGCCTAACGCGACGAAGGTCGCAATTGCGGGCATCTTTCTCTTTTACTTCAATAAAAGCGTAATTAGCTTGACAGAGATGCCCGCAATTCGCGAACTTCGGTAGGCCTTCAGGCACGCCTCCGCTGCCGGTCGCCTAGCGATGAAACGTCATACACTTGTTTGCCAACGTCGCAGTAAGAAAAAAGCGGCCAAGTGCGAGTCGGACTCGCTCATAAAGGATTCCGTAGCAGCAAGTAACATAATAAAATTGCGGTTTACGATTTATGACGTATTAAAAAAAACTACTTACTAGATCTCGTTCAAACTTCAAACCCATTTTTGGTGGAAGTTTGCATAGTAATGTACATCATATATTTTTTTTAGTTTTAGCATACTCTTATTTTAGAAGTTACAGGGGGGGACACACATTTTACCACTTTGGAAGTGTCTCTCGCGCAAACTATTCAGTTCAGAGAAAAATGATATTAGAAACCTCAATATCATTTTTGAAGACCTATCCATAGATACCCCACACGTATGTAATGGGTTTGATGAAAAAAAAATTGAGTTTCAGTTCTAAGTATGGGGAACCCCAAAAATTTATTGTTTTTTTTTCTATTTTCGTGTGAAAATCTTAATGCGGTTCACAGAATACATCTACTTACCAAGTTTCAACAGTGTAGTACTTATAGTTTCGGAAAAAAGTGGCTGTGACATACGGACGGACAGACAGACATGACGAATCCATAAGGTTTCCGTTTTTTGCCATTTGGCTACGGAACCCTAAAAACTCACACAAATATTCACTCGGTGTTTTAGTCATGTCATTGACATAACTTGTGACAGCTGGAGTAATGACGGCACATAAACATGTTTACCCGATAGGGGCGCGGCCCGCGTCATCCATTCACAGTGATAATGACTATCGCAAATACTACGAACGTACTATATCGGTACGATAAGGTAGCGGGGCTCGATAGACTGCCGAAAGAGGACGCTAATGCGGCATTGTTTTTCTATTTGTAAACTGGCTTAGCGGTAAGAGCGTGCGAATTTCAATCCGGAGGTCGCGGGTTCAAACCCCGGCTCGTACCGATGAGTTTTTCAGAAATGTACATACATAATTTTTAAGAAAAAAAAACCGACTTCCATGGGGGCATTATGTAGAAAAGGAGGTAAAACCACCCACTTTTTTACTAGCATTTCGCTTCTGTATAATGGCTCCTCTACAGGATGGGCCAACGCCGGCCACTCCAAGGGACGCAGCCATGCACTATCACTTGCTCCCTCTAACGCATAAATGCGTCCCTTGGAGTGGCCGGCGTTGGCCCACCGTGAAGAGGAGCCATGAGGGTCGTAGTTCTAGCCTAACCTAACCCACTCCTCAGTTCGAACCTAATCAAACCCACTTTTCAAGTAGCATTTCGTTTCTGTAAGGCTCGCAGTTCTAACCTAACCTAATCCTTGTTCGGTTCTGTGAGGATCGCAGTTCAAACCTAACCTAACCCACTTAATGGCGCATGCCGTGCGGTGTACGGGGGTTTAAGCGGGAGGGGCTAGTAAGATTGGCATCATCGTACTTTATACCTACATTAATTTTATGGTAGGTAATCATAGTTGTTTATTTAGTTAAGGTATCATAGTGGTTTTCTGGGTCAAGGTCCGGGTCCGAGTCCGGGTCAGAGTCCGGCTCCGAGTCCGGATCCGAGTCCGGGTCCGAGTCCGGTTCCGAGTCCGGGTCCGAATCCGGATCCGAGTCCAGGTCCGGGTCCGAACCGGATCCGGGTATGAGTCCGAGTCCGGGTCCCAGTCCAAGTCAAAATCGAAATTCGTAATCACCAAACGTGTACCATGCGTCATTGAAGAGTTCTGTTATGGTCATCATCAGCAGTTCCACTTCATCAAATGCGACAGTTTTGAATGTAAATGCTTGATTTTATGATGACAATACAAAAAAATCTATACGTATGCCTTTAATATTTGAGGAGTTCCCTCGATTCCTTATGGATCCCATCATCAGAACTCGAGCTTGACAAAAATGTGGCTTAAAAACTTAACTTGCTTAACGAACATAACGAAAAGGAAAAATCGCCAAACGTGAACTATGCGTCGTTGAAGAGTTCTGTTCTGATCATCATCAGCAGTTCCACTTCATCAAATGCAACAGTTTTTAATGAAAATGCTTGATTTTCTGATGTAAATACAAAAATCTCTATACGCATGCCTTTAAGATTTGAGGAGTTCCCTTGATTCCTCATGGATCCCATCATCAGAACTCGAGCTTGACAAAAATGTGGCTTAAAAACTTAACTTGCTTAACAAACATAATGACGAGGACAAATCGCCAACCGTGAACTATGCGTCGTTGAAGAGTTCTGTTCTGATCATCATCAGCAGTTCCACTTCATCAAATGCAACAGTTTTTAATAAAAATGCTAGATTTTCTGATGTAAATACAAAAATCTCTATACGCATTATGCCTTTAAGATTTGAGGAGTTCCCTTGATTCCTCATGGATCCCATCATCAGAACTCGAGCTTGACAAAAATGTGGCTTAAAAATTTTACTTGCTTAACAAACATAACGAAGAGGACAAATCGCCAACCGTGAACTATGCGTCGTTGAAGAGTTCCGTTCTGATCATCATCAGCAGTTCCACTTCATCAAATGTCACTTTTTTGGATGTATATGCTTGATTCGTTGATAAAAAACCAAAAATCACTATGTGTATGCCTTTAAGATTTGAGGAGTTCCCTCGATTCCTCATGGATCCCATCATCAGAACTGGATTTTGACAAAAACGGGACCAATCTGTATGCATATACATTCAATCAAAAAAAGAATTTTCAAAATCGGTCCAGTAATGACGGAGTTATGGAGTAACAAACATAAAAAAAAAAAAAAATAAAAAAAAAAAAAAAAAAACATACAACCGAATTGAGAACCTCCTTCTTTGAGATTTGGAAGTGGTTAAAAATGTCATTTGATATTTACCAGTCGCTTTTCGGCGAAGAAAAACATCGTGAGAAAACCGGTCTAATCCTAATAAGGCCTAGTTTTCCCTCTGGTTTGGAAGGTCAGATGGCAGTCGCTTCGTAAAAACTAGTGCTTACGTCAAATCATGGGATTGCTTGGCAAATATTAAATGATGTTTGAACCCGCGACCACCGGAGTCAAAGTCGCATGCTCTTACCGCTAGGCCACCAGCGCTTTGCTTCTAAAGCTATATTTATAGGTGTAAAATGGGTCGCAGCTATTTCCATAGGCTTAGTTACGTAACGTAAGAAGTGTCGTAATGTTTGTTTGTATCTATTATTTCCTATCTGTGTACTAAATCATACTTCTACACCAGCCATTCTCAAAGTGTGTTCCGCGGAACCCTAGGGTTCCGCAAAGCCTCTGTTGGGCTTCCGCGGAAATACTTGTAATAATAAGAAAAAAGCAATAGGTATATCTGGTCGACAGTGACGAACGAAAATATTTAGTTTGGGGTTCCGTCAAATATTTCGCTTTCCAAAAGGGTTCCGTCACCAAAAAAGTTTGAGAACCGCTGTTTTACGCAGTGGCGGTACTCGCAATAAGTTTGTGGTAAAAATTTCATTTTTGGTAACAAGCTTTTATCGCTGACTGTACTTTTCTTTCCACAGGCAACAAATACTCATCGAGACAATTCTAAAAACCCCAAACACAATTAGGTTTCGTTGTTTTATCACGGAGTTCCTATGGTCACTTCCGGTCTTTATCATGAGATCAGCTCGATGACACCATAATATTGCATTGTTACCCGACTTACGTATGTATGCAAAATTTCAGCTCAATCGGAAACCGGGAAGTGGATCAAATTTAACTTACAAGATTTGATTACAGACAGACAGACAGACAGACAGACAACGGTCAGGTGAAAGTAAATAAAAGCTTGTAATAATAATAATAAAGTAAGCTGTATGGATGCCATTTTGCCAATGCCAGGAAATCATCTTTTTTCTAAGGAATGTGTCAAACATTTTTTAGAAAACGTATAGATATGTGGACTATAAAAATAAAACTAGTGGCTCTTTAGACCTCGCATACCACCATGGCACCGCCATTTTGAAAATTTTCTAAAAACTGGACCGATAAATAAAACCTATATGATAATTATCGTACCTACTCACCAAGTTTCACGAAAATCGGTTGAGAAATGCAACCTGTAGATGTCCGCCCGTCCGTCCGTCTGTCTGTCCGTATGTCAGCGCTATTTTACTCAAAAACTATAAGCTATATTTTATATTTGTAACTTAAGTGTATCTTTTGAGACGCTACTTTACCCGAAGACCTTTTATAGTCCGACAAGAAATTGTAGAAAATTATTGAGGGGGCCACTTCCTACGTAACTGTCATATTTTTGAAGTAAAATGCTTAAGACGAAACAAGGAGCTGAGTTTTAAATATTTTAGGTAAATATACACGTCTTGCTAACGGAAGCGGCTCCTAAAACTAGTGCGATAAGGACAAGGCGAAAAATCCTGCGTAAAAATCTCAGAAATCCAGGTTTCATACTCGACTGTTTCCTCCTCCAAAACTTAATCAATCATAACCAAACTTGTAAATCTAAATGATTATGAAATTATCTGTGTCAAACCGTTTTGCTCTTTTGGCTAATTGATATCAGTTTTGAATACTACGCCTCTCATTGCGGCATAGTCAATTAGGCCAATTAGGCCATTTTTGAAGGGCTCTAGCGCCCTATGGATATGGAGGAAGAAACAAAAATATCAAAAAAACAAGAACAGTCCGTCACAACAGTCAATATTAATCTGTGTTGAAAAAATCATTGCTCTAGCATCAAAACCCGGGGAGGAAACAGTCACGTACGTTTACGTTTGTATGGAGAAATGACCACTCCTGTTGGCTCTTAAACATGGCAACAATTTAGTATGGATTTTTTTTAGTTCCATTTTATTTAAATTTCTACAATTTTATGTCGCACTATAGTTTAGCCCCGCTACAATATTTACAAATAGTACAGTTAGATATGCGGTATTAGATATACGGAAATACTAGCTGTAGCCATATCTAGTTTGATAAGGTTTTAAGATTTGATAAGGATTAGGTGACCTCCGGTATCGCAGTCATAACAGATATCGAGGTTAACACTGGGGGCTACCGCGAACATCCAAATTCGGCTCTCTTTGTCGCTCTTGTCTATTGTGAGAGAGACGGGTGGTTACAAAGCCACTTTGGAATTCACTATGGTATGTTGTACTGCTGTAAAATTAACTATATAGGAAAAAGAGCGCGAGGCTATTTTGATCCAGCATTACCTTTAAGCATTCCAATTTAAAATAGTAGTTTATGTGACTGTTACTTAATGATAGGCATTATATAAACTACAACAACAGCAGGATGGGAGGATGATATTAAAAAGATTGCAGACCCACTCTGGAGGAGACAAGCAGCAAATCGGGCTGTTTGGAGGAGATTTGCACAAAGAGATTTGAGGTATGCACTTGCACAACAGTGGGCGCATACTCGCTGAGGAAGAGAGAGAGAGAAGAGAGAGAGAGGCATTAAACTACGACTGTGAGTATATGTGTGTAGCATTGTAAGTAAAGTTAGACCAAGAAAAGTTTGCAGCGATTTTGATAGCCCACGCAGTGCAAATGTTATTTTAAACGTCAAACTTTTATGAAATTATGACGTATAAATAACACGTGCACTGCGTTGGGCTATCAAAATCGCTGCAGATTTTTCTTGGTGTAACTCTACCTTATGGTATAGTGTTTCTATACTAAAATAATTAAACATATCGGTAGGTATATATATTTTATCCGTACTAATACATAGGCATATGTATCGAATCATCTGACATCAGTGACATCACTGAAGCACATAGCAATGTGCATTGTTCTGCTATTTATGTTTATTAACTTACATAATAGGACTCCGAAAGTAAACTCTCTGTTCGCTGTGCGCAGAATAGAACAGAGTAGGCACTTGTTTAAAAAAAAACACACACATTTTACAGCTTTGGAAGTGTCTCTCGCGCAAACTATTCAGCTTAGAAAAAAAATATATTAGAAACCTCAATATCATTTTTGAAGACCTATCCATAGATTCCCCACGCGTATGGTTTTGAGGTAAAAAAAATTTTTGAGTTCCCCAAAATTTATTGTTTTATTTTCTATTTTTGTGTGAAAATCTTAATGCAGTTCACAAAATACATTTACTTACTAAGTTTCAACAGTATAGTTCTTATAGTTTCGGAAAAAAGTGGCTGTGACATACACGGACAGGCGGACAGACATTAGGGTTCCGTTTTTTTGCCATTTGGCTACGGAACCCTAAAAAGCGCTGCAAATGCTGTTGACAGTGACCCTATGACAGTTCCTTCAACTGAGCACGTTCTATTGAACTTCGACACCTGCATTTTCATTGTATTATAAATTTGGGGTCTTTTCTTAAACATGATTTGAATGTGTAACTATTAATAACCTAACCTTGTATTGTTTTATTGAAGGCGTCGAGTGAATTAATGAATACTTAAATAATACATGCTTTTCTTAATTTGTTTTAATTAATATTTAAAGAATTTTAATATTTTAACCCCTAACACAAGCAAAAGAATTCGGGGGGTCATTGTAAACAACTTATGTATTGTTATCTGTAAGTAGGCTACAAAATTTAAAAACGTTTTCAAATATACAAAAATAAGCAATAATAGGTACCGTGTCGTTTCGGTTAAAAGACATATATTCCTCATAAGAAATTACATTTCACTTACACGAGAAATATGTACCTATAACTAACTTAATATTATTTATATATATATATGGCTACAAATATAATGACCACCAAAAAATACTTTGGTACCCTAAATAAAAAAATCATGCTTACCAAAGAAAATTACTGAACACCAAAAAAATAAGGCCTAAAAATACAAAAGTACCACCGTTTTAATTACGACTGCACTTCAAATTGTATTCAAATACCAAATATATTGAATGACCACCAAAAATCATTAATGATCACCAAATCTTGAAGACCAAATTAATGCGATATTTTCACCTAAATAAAACACTATGATTACCAAAAAAATTATACATATTACCAAATAAAGTAAACTGATGCCAAAATTACTAGCCCCTCCCGCTCAACCCCCCGTACCTCGCACCGCATACTTACCTAACCTAACTAGTAGCATTTCGTTATGCTACTAGAAAAGTAAGTTGAACTGCTACAGTTACAGAAACGAAATGCTATCAGAAAAGTGGGTTAGGATTGAATTGCGACCCTTACAGAAACCAAATGCTACTAGAAAAATGAGTTAGGTTAGGTTTGTTCTGCGACCCTTACAGAAAAGAAATGCTACTAGAAAAGTGGGTTAGGTTAGGTTTGAACTGCGACCCTTACAGAAAAGAAATGCTACTAGAAAAGTGGGTTAGGTTAGGTTTGAACTGCGACTCATACAGAAAATAAATGCTACTAGAAAAGTAGGTTAGGTTAGGTTTGAACTGTGGCCCTAACAGAAAATAAATGCTACTAGAAAAGTGAGTTAGGTTAGGTTTGAACTGCAACACTTACAGAAAAGAAATGCTACTAGAAAAGTGGGTTAGGTTAGGTTTGAATTGCGACCCTTGCAGAAAAGAAATGCTACTAGATGAGTGGGTTAGGTTAGGTTTGAACTGCGACCCATACAGAAACGAAATGCTACTAGACAAGTGGGTTAGGTTAGGTTTGAACTGCGACCCTTACAGAAACGAAATGCTACTAGAAAAGTGGGTTAGGTTAGGTTAAAACTGCGACTTTTACAGAAATAAAATGCTACTAGAACAGGGTGACGAAGTGGATTGATTAATTTAATAGGATAACGATTTATTAAATATTTGCACATTTTTAATTAAAATGTGGTTACAATTTTGGTGGTCATTTACTAATTTTGGGTTTAAGATTATTATTCTGGAGTTATTTGCTTTAATAGGATAGCAAGATTTAAAAATTAGGTTATAATTTTACATTAAAATGGAGTTCTAATTTTGGTGGTCATTTATTATTTTTGGATTTACAATGATTATTTTGGTGTCATTTTCTTTAATAGGATAGCAAGATATAAAAATTTGGTCGTCATTTCACATTAAAATGGGGTTTGAAATTTGGTTATCATTTACTATTTTTGGGTTAATAATGATTAGTTTGGTGCCATTTCCTTTAAAAGGATAGTAAAATGTATTAAAATTGGTAATCATTTCATATTAAAATGGTGTTATAATTTTGGTGATCATTCATTATTTTAGGGTGGTAAAATATATTTTTTTGGTATTAAATTTTACTAAATCTGGTGATCAGTTAAATAGCAGCCTATATATATATACAATAGATATGAGCGCCGATGGGCATTTTGCCGGCGGCGGCGCGCCGGTCAAAATCGGTCGGCGGCGGCGGCGTATCGGCGGCGTGGCCTTGAAACACTTTTGATTTATACAAAAGCAATTCAAACCAAAATTTTACCGTAAAAACATGGTTTTTGCCATAATCACTACAAAATAAGTGCATTAATTTCTTAATTTTAAGGATAATTTATCGAATACTTGCATGAAAAAAGTTTCATATCGCATAATTTATTATTTTTGTGTGGGAATCTGCAAAATCCTACACCGGAACATGCGACACAACTGAAAACCGCCGTGTCGCCGAAATAATTTTTAGCTTGTAAGATTTTACTATTGTATGTATGTTAGTTTGTAAGGTATGTATCTATGGGCCTTAGTTGCCTGATAATAAATGATATTTGATTTGATAATAAACTGTAGATAAGCAGCAATGCCGCGGCATCAAAGTTGGCTTAATCTTGGTGAGGCCTTTTGTCCAGTCTTTTGTGCTAAGTAAAAAATGTAACGGTGCGTGTAACGAAGCGTTACACTATCGACCTTCATACTATTTCTGGCACCATACAAATTCTAAATTCCTTTTTGAAATTCAAATCCTATTCCAAATTCCATTCAATGATTTTTATTTTCAGTTCGATCACATACTTTGATCGATAAACATCATTTTATCTAACGGACTGTACTTCCCAAGTTTCTAAACACGACCGTTTAAGTGTGATTTTTATTAGTAAACGTAATAATTCATAAGTGCGTGCAGTTCAGTATAGTGCTCGTTTTGTGGCCCTGCACACCTTCCAGATATATATCTACATCATCACCAAGGCACATATTGTAAGTTATTTGATTTCTAACCTTCTGAATTACGAAAGTATTTTTATACATACCTATCTGTTAACACGTAACCTGTATTGTTACAGGTTGCCTTTTTATTTAAATAATAAATACCCCTCATCGCTCTGGATCCTGCCTTTTCATTCCCATCATCCCTGTGAGGCTCCTCTACCTGCCCCCTCACACTGGCGCCATCAACGTGCTCAAACCCGGACCTGACAAGACACCCACCCGCCCTACGACGCTGAGCAGCCCGTTCCAGTTCCTCCGTGCCACTGCTCCTACCCAACAACCGCAACCAGCTGTTCCAGTTCTACATTTTTCCTTATTCTACCAATTTTTTTTATATTGTTTGTAATTGCTAGCTTTAAGATCTTTTCAAAATTCTAAAAGGTTATAGTCGACCCAACTCAAATTTTCGCAATATCTCTCGGCCTAACATCATTTTATTTAATTTTCTATTTTACAACCAACCTTTTATCTAATCCTCAACCATTTAACCAAAATTCCCCCCTTAAATAACCAATTACATATACATCTATCATCATTCATCATCTTATACCAATTTATCTATATCTATTTTCTAATCCCTATTATGCCAGCGTCCTACGCTTTTTGTCGCGCCACGTAACAAAACTCTTAACATAGTGATTACACAAAACATCTATCACATACAATTACACAATCCAAGATTTCCACTGAAATCTCACAAATTGGTTTCAATCCTAAGTGTTTTTAAAACTCCTTGGAGTCACTGAAGTGCGAACCAATCCTGACTTACGGCAGTACTGTTGGAGATAATCCGATAGCTTATCCTTCACCCGATTAAATAAATATACACAACTAAGCCTAATATCACAATAAACTTCTCCTTTCGATTCAATAAAAAATAAAATTTAATAACTACATATTTTATTTATATTGATAACATCAGTTAGGTATTCTCTTCGTAATAGGTATCCACTTTAATAAACAATGAATCCAGCACTATTAAATAAACCTGAACTCATCTATGAGCTCAAACTCAGGAACATTCAGTTCCCAGCCACCGCGCAGGCTGATGATTTAAGACAGCTCCTCACTCCAAATTTATTCGCGGACCCGTGTTCGAATCTCTCCAGCCCATATGATCTTGAACAGGATATCACCGAAATTAGCAGATGCCTCACAATAGTTTCTTCTCAGCTACAGCTTGCGACCACCAACCAAGCGAAGCACGATAGAATAGCGGTTTTCTTATTTCATTTATATAACAGAATAGAACGTCTCCATATTACCACTGAATTATCTCCAGAAATTATTGACAACTATTCGAAAATATGCGAATTTTTGTCAAAATGTCAAACAAAATGTAACATGTCACAACCGTCAACAACAACCACAACTTACGCGTCAGCAACCTCTTTGATAGATGATTCCACAAATTTAGACCTGCTTGCTCGAAAATTAACCAACCTCTCTGAAGCAAAACCAAGCGATTTTAAAAAATTCAACTATAAAGGTGATAGTTGCCCTTATGATTTTATTCGAAACATCGAAGAGTTTGCAATTGCGCGTAACATTGACGACAAACGCTTACACAAATATATATACGATTTTTTATCAGGCACTCCTTTAGATTGGTATAGGTCAAAGAAAACAACCCTTACAGATTGGAAATCATTTAAAACCCACTTCTTAAAAGATTTCGAATTGCATGACCATGACCACAACTTACTACAAAATATACATTCCCGTAAACAAAAACAACATGAACGAATAATAATGTATTTTTCAGCCATGGAAGCCCTCTTTTCCAAATTACATGAACCCCTTTCTGAAAAACAAAAAATAGATATCCTCCGTAGAAACATGAGCCCTTATTACAGTTCCAGATTAGTTCCTACAGATGTTACGTCTATAGACACATTATTCCAATCGTGCAAATGGTACGAAAGCTGTAATACTACCTCTACTTATAGCTCTAGCAACTATACCAACATTCAACAAGATTCTAACCATACCCCCCCTTCCCAACCGTACATACCACCATTCCCATTTAATAAACCGGTCCATACTGTAACAGCACCACCTTCTACGTTACGTTACTCCTGTCCGCGTTGCAGAACAAACGATCATTCTTTAGATATTTGTACAAGTAAAAATATAGTATGCTTCCGCTGTGGCAAACAAAATGTCACTTTTGCAAAATGTACAGTTTGCCATAAATTTCCAAAAAACGCATAAAGGAGAAAAGTAACTTAAATAAAACTACTGCTACAGAATGGAACCAATGGTTAGATACCATTAAATTATTTATGTCATCATACAATACTACATCAGCACTTTTCACTCAAGATCCATACGATGAACGACCTTATGTCAACATCCAGACAAATAATTTAACTTTATGTGGCCTCTTAGACAGTGGCAGTGCTTTAACTATTTTCGGAAATAATTCCCATAAAATTCTCTTATCCCACAATTTTACCATAAATTACGACCATAAAGTCGTAGGCTCTGTAGCCGACGGCTACCCTATATACTCTATTGGTACAATTCAACTACCAATTTCGTACAAAAATATTGTGGCTATTATTACCGCTCATGTTATCCCTACTGTAAAGCAACCCTTGATTCTAGGCACAAATTTTTGGAGAAAATTCAATATAGCTCCCCACATATTACCTGACATAACGTCATATTCTGATAAACATATAGATACCCTAGTTATTTCCACCTGCGACCAACACATCACTAATTATGACAACCTTTCTGAAACTCAACAGTTAATTTCAGATACTATTATTGAAAAATTTAAAAATATTTCAACAGAAACCAAACCCTTAGGACGAACCCACCTCATTGAACATCACATAGATACCGGTGACCATCCACCAATCAAACAGCGATGCTATAGGCTTTCTCCAGAGAAACAAAAAGCTTTATGCAAAGAAGTTGATGAAATGCTAAAGCTTAATGTTATCGAACCCTGTGAAAGCCCATGGCTAAACCCTGTCATAATAACTCCTAAAAAAGATGGAACGTGGCGTTTTTGCATCGACAGCCGTAAACTAAATTCGATTACGCGCAAAGATGCCTACAAACTCCCACTCATTTCTGACATTCTAGATAATCTAAAAAATGCTAAATATCTATCATCGATAGACATAGCAAAAGCATTTTGGGAAATACCCCTACGCCCTTCTGATAGACCTAAAACTAGTTTCCATGTACCCTCAAAAGGCATGTACATGTTTCGCGTAATGCCTTTTGGATTGACTAATGCCCCTGCTACCCAACAACGCTTTATGGATGCGTTATTCCCTTCTGAAAACCTTGATAACTCAGTATTTACCTACTTAGATGATATTATCATCATAAGTAATACTTTCGATGAACACATCACTTTACTTAATAAAGTTTACCAAAGGCTAGTACAAGCCAACATTACTATAAACTTCCCCAAGTGTTCATTTTTCAAAAAAGAACTTAAATATCTTGGTTACATAGTTAATGAACACGGCTTTCAAACAGATCCTGACAAGGTTAAGGCAATACTTAACATCCCACCTCCCACAACTCCTCGAGAAGTTAAAAAGTTCCTAGGTACAGCAAGTTGGTATAGACGCTTTATCCCCGATTTCAGCACAAAGGTTGCACCACTAACTAAACTTACCTCCACTTCCAAAAAAGCACCACCATTTAAATGGACATCACTAGAAGACAATGCCTTTAAATCCATTAAAGAAGCTCTAGTCTCTACCCCTGTTCTTGCTTGCCCAGACTTCTCAAAACCCTTCGCAGTCCACTGTGATGCATCCAGCTTCGGCATCGGTGCCATGCTGACCCAAGAATTTGATGGCGTTGAGAAACCCATTGCTTATATGAGCAAATCCCTAACTGGTCCCCAAAGAAATTACTCAATTACAGAAAGAGAACTCTTAAGTGTCTTACTAGCCCTAGAACATTGGCGTTGCTATCTTGACAACGGCTTAAAGTTCACAATCTACACAGACCATTCCGCATTACAATGGTTTCTCCATCTAGATAATCCAACCGGACGTCTAGCCCGCTGGAGTATTCGTCTATCTACATTTAACTTCGAAATTAAACATAAACGTGGTAAAGATCATCTAATCCCTGACGCTTTATCACGCTTACCTTCAGTAGACGTTATTAACTACAATAGTTCTAATACCAATGACGACTGGTATAATAATATCTACGCTAAATGCAGTTCTAACCCCAACACCACTCCAGATTACATAATACATAATAATAAATTATACCGATACTCAAAAACCCCTTCGTTACTCCAATCTGAGTATAATTGGAAAGAAGTTATCCCACTAGAGTACAGAATACCCATTATCACAGAAAATCATTCCACCCCAACTTGCGCTCATTTCGGAACATTTAAAACATACAATAAAGTTAAATTGAAATATTTTTGGCCAGGAATGTACAAAGATATTTCAAATTTTATTGCCAAATGCGAGACTTGCTTAGCTTGCAAACACCAAACCCAACTAAAACTTGGCCTAATGGGTAAACCTAAGCAATGCTCTCGACCCTTTCAATGCATTTCAATAGATTTGATCGGCCCCTTGCCTACTACACTAAAACACAACAGATTCATCTTTGTCGTTACTTGCTGTTTTTCAAAATACTGCCTCCTCTTTGCGATTAAACGTGCTACGTCATCAGTAATCGTTCATATTCTAGAAAACCTAGTTTTCCTAGTGTACGGAATCCCACAGACCATAATTCTTGACCATGGTCCTCAATTCGTTAGTCAAGAGACAACGGACTTATTCCACTCCTATCAGATCCCAAAAATACACTATTGCGCAATTAAATGCGCCCAACCAAATCCCGTGGAGAGATATAATAAAGTTGTTACCACAGCAATATCCTCATTCATACAGGATGACCACAGGAATTGGGATATCAACCTACATAAGATACAATTTGCTATTAATACTTCCGTAAATGAAACAACAAATTATACTCCTTCTTTCCTTGTATTTGGTCGCGAATTAGTCACATGTGGATCAGCATACGATAAATCTGATCTCACAGATGATATTATATTCGCGCCCAGAGACGAATACGCTGATAATCTTGGTCTTCTCCAGCCTGTCTTCTCCGAAGTACAAGCCCGTCTTTGGAGAGCGCACCAAACCAATTCTTCATCGTATAATAAACATCACCAACATTTCGAATTCAACGAAAATGACATCGTCTGGAAACGAAATTACGCAATTAGTAATTCTCCTAAACACTATTCTGCTAAACTTGCACCCAAGTTTATTAAATGTTCTATCCTAAAAAAAATATCACCCTTAGTATATGTCCTACAAGACATGTCCGGCAAAATGCTCGGACGATGGCATATTAGAGACCTTAAACCTCTCCCCAAAATTCTAAAATAAATAATATACTGTTTTTCCTTAATTAGATTCTTATTTGGCTCAAACTTAGCTACTTTTCTCCTAAGCTCCTAACTTGTAAAATATTGTATATAATGTTATACATTTATAATTATATCTCATCCCCATTATACATTTCGGACTCATTACATTTCGTACATACCTACTTAGTACGAATTTATACGTTCATTTATACTATTTAATTTATATAACGTTATATTACGTTCATATAACGTTATTCAAAGCTAACTCTACCAGAGTTAGAACAATACTTATTTATATATTTCTTCCCTTGACATAACGTTCATATTTACGTACTTAGGTACATACGTACCGTACAGTACATTTATTAATTCCATTAAGGAATTATCTTATGATATTTTGTAGTAATCCTACATTCCATACGGCATTATTTTGTTGAATAAATTTCAACAATCGTACTCTTTGTAGGTACACATTATTGTAGATATTATATTCAGATTCATTAATATTCAGCGGGTGGTTACTGATTAATAAGCCTTAATACTAATGGAGAGCGATTTAATGAGTACGTTCTCTACTTAAAGGAGTACTCTATTGAAACTTATTTTGGTTAAACAATTAACCAAAATTTTATAAGATGATGTATGAATGACCTTTGGTATGCATGTTTAAATCGCCTCTCTTGTATGATAAACATTGTATATAACATCCCCACCTTCTAAATTTATCACTCATACCCATATTCATTACATTATATTTACATTACGGAAAAATCCTTTGGCCATAAGCCCCAGGATTTTCCCTTCCAGGGCGACCCCGGTAGTGTAACGGTGCGTGTAACGAAGCGTTACACTATCGACCTTCATACTATTTCTGGCACCATACAAATTCTAAATTCCTTTTTGAAATTCAAATCCTATTCCAAATTCCATTCAATGATTTTTATTTTCAGTTCGATCACATACTTTGATCGATAAACATCATTTTATCTAACGGACTGTACTTCCCAAGTTTCTAAACACGACCGTTTAAGTGTGATTTTTATTAGTAAACGTAATAATTCATAAGTGCGTGCAGTTCAGTATAGTGCTCGTTTTGTGGCCCTGCACACCTTCCAGATATATATCTACATCATCACCAAGGCACATATTGTAAGTTATTTGATTTCTAACCTTCTGAATTACGAAAGTATTTTTATACATACCTATCTGTTAACACGTAACCTGTATTGTTACAGGTGCCTTTTTATTTAAATAATAAATACCCCTCATCGCTCTGGATCCTGCCTTTTCATTCCCATCATCCCTGTGAGGCTCCTCTACCTGCCCCCTCACAAAAAATAGCTGATAGTCTATATCAGGGAAACGTCTTGTCGACAGTAAAAAAAGAGCCGGAGCGAGGAAAATCAAGCTCAGTCACTGTCATTAAACAACATCGACTCAATAAAACCGATGTCAAAAAACGATACCCAAAGTCGAGCTCCACCAAACACTGAAGACCCGATTCCGACGCCTCCTCATGCGAGGCCATAGGCCGAGCTGCAGGCAAGCAGACAGCTTAGAATATAACGCAAAGTGTGAGCTAGGCTGACGGCTGAACTCTGCAAAGATGGGGTCGGCGGCCTTGAGCGAAAATTTACCAGACAGAAAAGTTTGCATTTACCATCGATATTTTTGAGTTATATGAACCTAAAATACCTTTTGAATGCCTATAAACTATTCAGAGTAGCGCAGTTAACGATCTAAACTGGACAACATATATATTATCTGATTCTGAAAGTAGTAGTATCCAACAAGGTCACGCCGATGCCACGCCGATAGCGCAGCGTCGGCGGCGGCGGCGCGAAAATTTTGTCGGCGGCGGCGGCGCGCCGGCGCGGCGCTCATATCTAATATACAAACAGTGATCTCGGGTACATACCAGTTTAGGTTGCATTCGTTTGCGTCCTATATCATAAAAAATGAAAGCTTCACGTCTCTTTTTAACCGACTTCCAAATCTCAAAGAAGGAGGTTATCAATTCGGTTGTATGTTTTTTTTAATTATTTCTTTTATTTTTTTTATGTTTGTTACTCCATATCTCCGTCATTACTAGATCGATTTTAAAAATTATTTTTTTGATTGAATGTATATGCATACAGATTGGTCCCGTTTTTGTCAAAACCCAGTTCTGATGATGGGATCCATGAGGAATCGAGGGAACTCCTCAAATCTTAAAGGCATACATATAGTGATTTTTGGGTTTTTATCAACAAATCAAGCATATACACCCAAAAAAGTGACATTTGATGAAGTGGAACTGCTGATGATGATCAGAACGGAACTCTTTAACGACGCATAGTTCACGGTTGGCGATTTGTCCTCTTCGTTATGTTTGTTAAGCAAGTTAAGTTTTTAAGCCACATTTTTGTCAAGCTCGAGTTCTGATGATGGGATCCATGAGGAATCAAGGGAACTCCTCAAATCTTAAAGGCATGCCTATAGAGATTTTTGTATTTACATAAAAAAATCAATACGTTAATACGTTAGTTTACTTTTTCTAAATATTACTGTACATCCCGTAAGTTTGTCTATCTGACCTGACTGGAGTTTTCCTCTCATCTAATCGAAGGTTAGCTGGAAGAGATCCCTTATAGGGATAAGTTCGCCTTTGTACTTCCATTACTGTAATTTATTTTTGTAAACCTGTGTTGTGTACAATAAAGTGATTACTACTACTACTACTACTAAAATCAAGCATTTTCATTAAAAACTGTTGCATTTGATGAAGTGGAACTGCTGATGATGATCAGAACAGAACTCTTAAACGACGCATAGTTCACGTTTGGCGATTTTTCCTTTTCGTTATGTTCGTTAAGCAAGTTAAGTTTTTAAGCCACATTTTTGTCAAGCTCGAGTTCTGATGATGGGATCCATAAGGAATCGAGGGAACTCCTCAAATATTAAAGGCATACGTATAGATTTTTTTGTATTTTCATCATAAAATCAAGCATTTACATTAAAAACTGTCGCATTTGATGAAGTGGAACTGCTGATGGTGACCAGAACAGAACTCTTCAATGACGCATGGTACACGTTTGGTGATTACGAATTTCGATTTTGACTTGGACTCGGACCCGGACTCGGATCTGGACGACTCGGACCCGGTCTCGGACCCGGTCTCGGACCCGGAAACGGACCCGGACTCGGACCCGGACTCGGACCCGGACTCGGACCCGGACCCAGAAAACCACTATGATACCTTAACTAAATAAACAACTATGATTACCTACCATAAAATTAATGTAGGTATAAAGTACGATGATGCCAATCTTACTAGCCACTCCCGCTTAAACCCCCGTACACCGCACGGAATGCGCCATTAAGTGGGTTAGGTTAGGTTTGAACTGCGATCCTCACAGAACCGAACAAGGATTAGGTTAGGTTAGAACTGCGAGCCTTACAGAAACGAAATGCTACTTGAAAAGTGGGTTTGATTAGGTTCGAACTGCGATCCGCACAGAACCGAACTGCTATCTGAGGAGTGGGTTAGGTTAGGCTAGAACTACGACCCTCATGGCTCCTCTTCACGATGGGCCAACGCCGGCCACTTCAAGGGACGCATTTATGCGTTAGAGGGAGCAAGTGATATTGCTATCTCATTCTACCGCATGGCTGCGTCCCTTGGAGTGTCCGGCGTTGGCCCATCCTGTAGAGGAGCCATTATACAGAAGCGAAATGCTAGTAGAAAAGTGGGTGGTTTTACCTCCTTTTCTACATAGTGTACCATATCTACAATAATCTTTCATCGGCCCCCATGGAAGTCAGTTTTTTTTTCTTAAAAATTATTTTACAATCGCCCCCTTTATTCTACTCTTCGCAATTGCGCATATGCTATTGTATTTCACGGCCGTGATCCACATTAATAAGCATAATTATCTGATTAACTCGGTTGTTGCCTTTTGCTTTTTGAACCTTCACCAAGGCCGCATACTTTAAGCATCCCAGGTTATCTATTATAGATACTAACATATCTGGAGTATTCTATATCTACTGTCTCATTCATAAAACATTAGGGATCCGTAATTCCGGCTCCAAAGAGGCGATAAATAGATAAATTATGACGGTCGTTCTTTTTCCTGAATAAAGGATGACTCACTCTAGACCGGGCCGGGCCCGGGCCTTGGTCCGGCATGTCATTTTCTGTTACGACCGATCGTTGATCGCGTGGTGCTTTCCGTAGAAAACAAAGCGCCGGAAGATCAAGAACATCCTTAATCTTACGATTTGATTTTATAAATGTTATATGTATGTTAGTTCATTATGTTGTTTATTATTTGTAGGTAATGATGGGTCTTGTTAGGAATTAAAATTCTAATAAAAAATATTAGGTAAGTTTCCGCTTCTGTTAGCGTGAAAAAGTGAATACCTACTACTACTTAATGATAATGGCGCAGCGTCGGGCCCCCCCACATCTGGCGTCTTTCGAGCGGCGGCGTCTGTCGGCGTCGGTCCAGCGCTATGGAAAATGACGTCGCTGCGCAGTTGCGTCGACGTCGGCCATAGAATTGTAGACGCCGACGCTCGAAAGACGCCAGATGTGTGGGGGGGGGGGGGGGCTCTAAGTCTTGGCCTCCGACAAGATTAAACGCCAGCTGTCTCGATCCAGCGCAATCTCCCGCCAGTTATCGGCTTGAAGATCGCGCAAGTCCGCTTCTTTATTCCGAATACCTAGGTACTAAGTTATGAAAAAAATCTCGATTGTAGATCACTTAGATAAATCTATCTTTTCAGCTCAGTCTCTAGAAATGTTCCACTACACGGAACCCTTGAAGAATAAGCCCGACTCGCATTGGCCGCTTTTTGTTGGTTCTCCTTATCAGATAATAATGTTGCCTTTTACTAAAACCAATACTTAGTAATTTTGTGCTCTAGTTTCATCAGACGATTTAGGCGCCATTTAATAGGTATGTGAATAACTACTATGGTACGTAAAAATTAACTAATAGCACAGAATAAATAATAGTACAAGGTACAGAAGACTCACTCTTACAAAACTCGTCTGTTATGATAAGGATATGGCCGCTAGGTGGCGACAGCGCCACGCGCGGCTGATAGCTAGCCACCAAAATTGGTGTGACGAAATCGCGGAGTGAGCCACGCCTGCTAATACAGTCCGTCTAAAGCTAGAGTTAGACCAAGAAAAGTATGCAGCGATTTTGATAGCATACGCAGAGCAAGTGTTCTTTATACATCATAAATTTCATAGAAGTATGAAGTTTAAAATAACACTGGCACGGCCCACGGGCTATCAAAATCGTTGCAAACTTTTCTTGGTTTAACTCTAACTTGGCCTTATTACGTATGGTAAAATTTGCCGTTCCCGGGATCCGGGAATTCCCGCGGTAACGTGAAAAAATAATCCCGGATACACAACCCTATTTCCAAATCATTTACGATTGCAATTGTCAATTTGAATATATATATTAGTACACCATTTATTTTTAAATTCAGAATGTGTCTGGAAGCCGAGGTCATCGTGAAAAGCGTATTTCTCAAAAACGTAGCATGACATTCGGATGTCAACTACCGGTGCATTACTGTTGCTTTATTACTGCGCCTTCGTTGATGCCGCCGCCATATAGATAGGGACTGTGCGCGTTGGAGGGTCTGCCATCTTGTGGCCTGAATCGGAAACATATGTGCACATATACATTGCCAAAGCAAGTGCTAACATCTACCGTACTCGGTACGTTTCCTTGTGCATAGTAGGTTCTGTCATCTTGCAAGCTACATCGGAAGCATAGGTAAACGACACATTTACGCCTCGCGACGAAAATCTGACGGCTCATATGCTGCACGCTATTTTCTTCGTTAAAATGAATGCCGGATTGATCGTGATGTGCATTCTATCAAGGTAATTGATACTGCTGCGACATCAACGCCGCCGCAATAGATATTTAGATAGAATATCTAATAAATCGTAACAGTAAACACAGCTGCAGACGCTGCCGTTGACATTTGAATGTCACCTTAAAACGATATTTTTAAAAACGGGGAAGTTTTGCAAACTTGTTCCGCGCATCAACCTCTAACATCATACCGCGATTGACATTACAATGATTACATCATGAAACTTTGTTTACTATAAATTTTCCTTGTTGTGAGCGTGGTAGTATTTCTTAGAAGTTTTAAAATTACGACTACCTATAAGTTATTTTAAGTAGGCTCAAATTGTAGGTTTTACAAATTATTATAACTATGTAGCTAGCTAGATTACTCACTACATGTTACGTAACATGTAGTGAGTAATCTTATGTAACATGTAGTGGTGGTGGTGGTGGGGGGCAATTTCGACTGCGGGTAAATTTCAACAAATCGAAATTGTTTCGTTAGCGAACAAGGGGTTATTCGCTGTCTGGGCATATACGGCACGCTAGTTAATAATGGAAATCATGAAATATATTTAGATTATATAGTTGAAATATCCCCGCAGTCGAAATTGTCCCCCTACACCTACCTAATTAAACGTAGGGCATCACAGTCTTAACACTCATAAGTATACATATTCTCGCAAAGGTGAGAACGATGGGTTATTCGCGGACGGTCTAGAACGCAAAATGACTAGTGTAACATTTTGCCTATATGGCTCTTAGTCTACATCGCGAACGGTCCAGAACGCAAAATGCCTACATCATTTTTCGTCGTTTTATCTTTAATTTAGCGATGTCGACGGAGCCCCGCTGGCGCGGGGCTCCTATTCTGTGCGGTTTGCCCTTCGGCCATTTAAAGATAACTAACGAACCTAACCTACCTGTGTGATATAAAAAGTGGTCATTTTGCGTTCTAGACCGTTCGCGATGTAGACTAGAGTCTGGCTACTGAAATTTTACACAAATGTTTGGCGGGAAATTCAAAAAATCTTGGGCTGGTCACACTTTGTGTAGTAGGAATTATAGTTTTGATACTAGACAATATTATTGATTTTCTGTGCACAAGTAAGGTACCTAAGCAAATAAGTTAAATAAACGTTTACGTGCACTCAAAGTCAGCTCACATAATTTGTACCACTATTTAAAGTACAGTCAACGACAAACACATATGTTTACGTTCCAATATTTAGATTTTATGGATATTTTTTAGAACTTTTAGTTTATCCGTTTCTTTATACACTTATACTGTTTATGAGATTCAGGCATTAATAAATTCACGTACTTAATCAAAGTAATAGACAAATGTTAGAGCTAGTACTTAAAGTATCAAAATATTTATAGAGCACCAACCTTCTAATTTGTTTACATTTGGTTAGGACTTGTAAACATTGCAGTTTTTCGTTATACAAAGCTACACGTCGACATCGCACATTGTCGTAATTATTTACGAGCTTAAATAATAGTTTGCAAACCTCACTCAGTATAGAAATTATTAATATTATTTAAAATAAACCCCTTATAAACCGCAAACAATTTGAATGAATGACATAAATTGACAACTGACTTTTAGCTTTTTTTTTAAATCATAGACAATTGGTGATACAACAACGAAATATCTGTCAACAATTTTTGGCTAGCCAGACTCTAAAAGCGATATAGGCAAAATATTACACTAGTCATTTTGCGTTCTAGACCGTCCGCGACTATACCAGGACGATACTATGTGCTATGCTGGTTAGTCGCTAGCAAAATTTAGTTAAAAAGGAACCCGGTCCTAAAGTAATATGGAAAATGTGGTTTCAGTTAAATATCTTGAGATTTTGATATGTTATAGATTTCAGAGTCCTGAACAAAAGTCTCTAGGGGTGCTGTTTCCCAGTCTCTTACAGAGTTTCGACTGATTTTGTACTAGATAACAAAGTAATGATTCTTGAGGAAGGTGTAGGTGTATAATTTGTTAATTTTTTTTGTGTAACCCGTGCGAAGCCAGGGCGGGTCGCCAGTACTATTATAAAGGCAAACTATATTTCAGTTGACCGTACGCTCATTAGGGCCGGAGGGTGAGGTGGTCAGTAAACATGTTTTCACTAAGTTCGCAACGCAAGGGCACAGCCATAGCTTAATGACGATAACATGTGGTTGTTTGCTTTTCTATAATGTTAAAGTATCAGGAAACAAGCGTACAACCCACCCGATAATAAGGGAACATAAGCTATAAGTTTAGTATTTTCAACTCCAGTCCAAAGGGTACAGGATAACTCACGTTAGACCGGGCCGTGTCCGGGACGGAGCCTCCGGCGCATCTTTTTTCTATGGGAAGCATCATGCCATCGCCTGTCATGTCATAGAAAAGTAAGCTCTGGAAGCTAGGACACGGCCCGGTCTAGGACATTTTCACTTAACTTTGCACCTTTAATAATCGTTACAAAACTGACGGTCAATGTCAAATCCCATACATTTTGTCAGGAATGTAACGGTTAGACGTTACTGAAACACGACTTAAGTCGCGCTTTAAAGTACAAGTTAAATGAAAATGGCCTCTAACGTGAGTCATCCTTGCAGGTACCGAGGTACACCTCTCCGACCCTTTATAACATTTAAATAGTTATTTTTGAAATGAGAAAGCAAAGAAATAACAAAGCTAACAGAAAAAATAAAAAAGCTAAGCTAAGTTAAAAATAAAACTAAGCTAAGCTAGAAGAAATAGAATAGCTTAATAGGCATTAAGTCCGCCATTTGTACATTTTTCCTGATTATGCAATAAAGTTTAAATAAATAAATAAATAAAAAACAAAAGCTATCATTTTTCTGGATTACTGCATCCATTGTGATCATACGCATCATTTATTTTACCTCATCATCATCATCATAATTTAAGAGCATAGCTCTTGTCGGTGGAGTATGCGCCAGTTTTCGCGGTCCTTGGCCAGGTTCTTTAGATCCCTGTAAGACACGACATTTGCTGTTGCTTATTTTACTTAAGTTCCTAAAATTCTTCCTCGCGCTATCCCGACATTTTGCCACTGCTCAAGGGAGCCTGGGGTCCGCTTGACAACAAAGTACCTAAAATTCTGACCATCATCAAATTACTTAGGTACCTATTAATAGTTATTTGTTTTACAAGGGGGCAAAGTTGTTGTTTAACCGCTCGTGCTAATATTGATACCCGAGCAAGTGAAAGATTCCAAAATTGAACCACGAGCGTAGCGAGTGAATAAAATTTGCCCCCGAGTGAAACACAACATTTTTCACCACACCAACCCAAAGCAAATATTAAACGTAAAATATCAAACAAAATCAAACCCAATCAAATCCAAATGAATGTTATTAAATATTTATCATCCATAATCTTAATTTAAACGTCAATTCTACTAGCCAACATAAGAAAACAACTCAAAATTTGCATTTGATTACATTGCCTCACATGTGAATAAAATGCAACTTTGCTATCACTTCTTGAAGTGCAAAGTAAGCCTTTCCGAGCTGGTGTGGTGAAAAATTACTTAATTTATTGGCTATTATCTTATGATCCTCTTTGTTGCCATCCCGCTAGATATTTAGTTACAAGAAAACAATTTTGATTTTCCATCTAAGTCCGTTTTTCGAGGAAATCCTATTACCTAGTGACGAAGTCAAATTTTTGTAATAAAGACAATTTGTATGTACTGCTATAGAAAATTAGCTTTGAAATTGAAAGATGTTTTTTTCAGTTGCAAAGGGAAATTTCAAATTAAATTCGCGGTACCTAGCTCAAGTTTAATTTATTGTTTAGGTACTTTAGGTGAATTACCGTTTTTGTTTAAAAAAATGATGCAGAATTAACTTTTTGTTTTAGTTAAATAGACTACCCGTCTTTTTTAGGGTTCCGTACCCAAAGGGTAAAACGGGACCCTATTACTGAGACTTCGCTGTCCGTCCGTCCGTCCGTCTGTCACCAGGCTGTATCTCACGAACCGTGATAGCTAGACAGTTGAAATTTTCTCAGATTATGTATTTCTGTTGCCGCTATAACAACAAATACTAAAAACAGAATAAAATAAAGATTTAAATGGGGCTCCCATACAACAAACGTGATTTTTGACCAAAGTTAAGCAACGTCGGGAGTGGTCAGTATTTGGATGGGTGACCGTTTTTTTTTTTTGCATTTTTTTTCGTTTTTTTTTTTGCTTTATGGTACGGAACCCTTCGTGCGCGAGTCCGACTCGCACTTGCCCGGTTTTTTTAACTATGTTAAAAGTCTATCTCGCCGCGAGATACTCGTACTGTCGCGCTAATCCTGTGCTAGCCACTTCTGTTTACAGACTGTGTGTGTATTTGTTTTGTGTGTCAATCATAGTGACCTCGTCTAATGGCCCCAAAGAAAGTCCAGTCGGCCCGTACCATGCTAAATTTGGGGCCATTTTATATAATTGCAAGTACCTATTGTTTAATTGTCATCCATCTAGTGGCTTATTGTTTTCTACGGATACATTATACCATGTGTACACCATGAACTCAATTCTAGTATTGATAAGGCTAGCCCAGATGCATATAATTATTTTCGTCTAGTCAGACACTTTTATTTTATTATACGGTCAGAATAAACCAGATTAAACACTACTGTTACGGTTCCCATTACTGGGTCAGTTTATCTTCATGTGTAAAATTTATTAGAATAAACAAAATTGTTGCGTGGAACTACACGAACTAATTTTCATCTCTTCTTCTTCCTGGCGTTATCCCGGCATTTTGCCACGGCTCATGGGAGCCTGGGGTCCGCTTGACAACTAATCCCATCATTTGACGTAGGCACTAGTTTTAACGAAAGTGACTGCCATCTGACCTTCCAACCCAGAGGGGAAACTAGGTCTTATTTGGATTAGTCCGGTTTCCTCACGATGTTTTCCTTCACCGAAAAACGACTGGAAAATATCAAATGATATTTCGTACATACATAAGTTCCGAAAAACTCATTGGTACGAGCCGGGGTTGGAACCCGCTACCTCCGGATTGAAAGTCGCACGCTCTTACCGCTAGGCCACCAGCGCTTACGAACTAATTTTCATCGGTGCTAGTCATTGACGTATTATATCTAAGGACTGGCCTTTTGGGCACTAAAAATGGTACTAGTTCAGCGGAAAACATCTATTCTCTTAAAATATATCTGCTGTTCATATTCATTCATTTATTTCGTAAATGCACACAAAACATTCACATCAGAAACACCAGGAAAGAAAAATACATTTTCTATCATTAAGAGCCCTTCAACGTGCACACTAGCGCCACAGCTAAATAATCGTGATTAAATGAATTTAACGAAAGATATTGAAAAAAGGGGGCCACTACGTACTGTATTGTGTATTTAAGTACCTTTTGAATACATCAGACTAGTTTTTATGTTGCTGGATTCGTCAATCTATGCGTCCAAAGTTAAAACGGCCGTTTTTGTTTTGAGTTCATAGATCGACGAAACCAGCAACACAAAAACTAGTTTGATGTATTCAAAACGTACTCAAATAACTACACAATACAATACGTAGAGGCCCCCTTTTTTCAATATCTTTCGTTAAATTTAAATAACCACGATTATTTAGCTGTGGCGCTAGTGTGCACGTTGAAGGGCTCTTAAACCTGCCTATGAAGCCGATGGTCCCGGGTTCGGATCCCGGTACGGGCATTTATTTGTGTGATGACAGATATTTATTCCTGAGTTGTTTTCTATGTATTTAAGTATTTATATATATCGTTGTCCAAGTACGCACAACACAAGCCTTTATGAGCTTCAGGGGCTTAGTTAATTCGTGTAAAAATGTCCTCTAAATAATATTTATAAATTTACCTATAGATTTTTTTATAAACCCACTTTTCTTTGCATAAATTTTATAAGAAGACATTTAAGTTTAATATTTTAGAGTGGACTATACAGCAGTTCCAGCAAATAGTGTAGCCACCTTTTTCTTACCACATCTACATATGTAGGACGTCAATATACGTCATCTCCTCTCACATATACTTACACACTTTACCCGCCATGTTAATGTAGTCGCCACGTGCATATCCGGTCAACTCATTGTCATTCGAACACCAACGGCGCGATTCGGGAACTGATTTAGAGATTCACTAGATATGAAATAGTAAATATATGTGACGTTCCACTGTAAAAGGTACCTTATGGCGGCTGGCGGCGCGATTCGGGAAATGAATCAGAGATTCACTAGATATGAAATAGTGAAGTTATGTGACGTTCCACGGAAGAAGGGACCTTATGGTGGCTGCCGCTACGTCGCATAGCGTAAGCGCCAACCGCCATAAGGTACCTTTACCCGTGAGATGTCACATATCTTTACTAAGTCGTATCTAGTTAATCTCTAATTCATATCCCGAATCGAGCCGCAAGTCTCCGCTAACTTCTGACACTAAGAAAGTTTTCGCGACCTTGCTCATGATATACCTAGAGATCTGAATTGGTCAACATATTGCGATATAATATGAAATTACAGTAGCGTGCCGTTTGGTAACTTTGTCGGATTAAAGCAATCCAACGATATACAACGTTAGCGTAGACCAGTTTTCGTATCGTTGCTAAATTTTTGTGGTCTGCAGTAGGTATATAGGCGTTAGTGTCTGCACTTGCACCATTTCACTAACCCGGGATTAACCGGTTAAACCGTTAACTCAGTATAAAGTTGTACTCATAACCGGTAGGTAACTACAGGTTTAATCGGTTAACCCCGGGTTACTGGCATGGCAAGTGGCGCTTGAGGATTGTAGGTGGTTGGAGAGAAAACAGTATGATGTATTATCATAGTATACCTATACAATTATCTTAAACCAGATGAATGGGCTAGCTGTAATTATATTTCGTAACCACCTTGAACCCGTGATCTCATTTTTCTGTAGGGTGAAGTTCAACACTTTTTTGCACATAATAATATATGGTAATGGTAAATAGATTTATACAAAATCTGACTATTGTCATACAAACTGGGTAGATTGACGTAAAACACGTGCAAAAACAAGTTGAAAAGTGATGTTGGTTGGCAAAGAAAACTGTGTAAATAAATTTCGATACGAATTTTAATATTTCCATACACTTACTTATATCAGGTAATAAAAGTTGTCCGCTTAGCGGCAAGGTACATTGACACATTAATAAATTAACTTAAACTATATCAGTCTGGCAGTCGCGCCGAGCGCGTGGCTTAACTTAGTATCACAGATAAGTAGAGCGGTGGGTCGCGCGAAGTGCACCCGGGTGGGCCGCGCGGGCCGGGGCGGCGGGGGCGGCGGTCACTCGTCCGACGCGGACGACAGCTGGGTGCTGCCGCCCGAGCTGAAGGAGCCTCGGCACGCACCCGCCTCTCCAGCGTTTCCCGCCGGCGGCGCTTCTCTAGCGTTCCCGGGCGACAGGGTTCTCAGCAGCTCCAGGGCCGCGCGAGCGCGCTGCCCGTCGGCCACCGCTGCCGATGCCACGCCCGAGGCGCGCTCCCACGCGCTTTTCTCAGGCAACAGCAAGCGACGCGCCTCACGCTGCACGCGCCGCGACCGCAGCGCAAACAGGAACGGGGAAGCCGCAGACGCCAGCAACAGGAGCGCCAGGGCGGGCGTGCGGGCGTAGTCGCCTAGCCCAGGCGAGGCCGCTGACACCGCGGCGGTGACGGCGTGTGGGATATGCAGCATCACTAGCGCGCCGGTAAGGATTCCGACGCGGGCCGCGCGAGACTCCTCGCGGTAGCGGAAAAGTGATGCATTTGAAATTCTGCACCGGATCGACGTAATCCTCGAGCCGTTTGCGGAAGGGACCGGCGTCCGCGGCTGTACGGCCAACAGAGGCGCCGCTAGCGACGGAGCAGAGCTCACCGCCGGCAAGCCTTTCCTCAAATCCTCGTTCGATTTCCCATCTTTTCGCGCATTTCTCAAACTTGCGACAGAGGGGCACCGACGCGGCTGATCTGGAGGAAGCAGGAACGGGCCGAATTTGCGATCAGTCTCTTCCGTGGGACCGTTTTCGGGTACATCAATCTTAAGAGTAAGACCTTCGCCTTCTTCAATGAGATCTGGTAAGTTGGCATGAGGTTCGTGGAGCTGCAGCGCGCTGGCCCCGTGGGCTCGCGCTCGGAGACCGGAGGAGCGCGCCGCTCGGTAAATTCTCGCATACATAACGCAGACAACGGTAGCCGGAGCGAGGATGCCAAGAATTAAGTACACGATGGAATAAACTAGCTCAACACCCTGCACGATTGGCTCGTCCGGGTAGAAGTGGCGGACTACGGCAATGGTGGCGCGAATCGCTGCTACCGAAGCGGCGATGAGCCAAGTAGTGGCGCACAGGACGACGGGCCTGCGTTGAAGCAGGCGGGTGTGGCAACGCAGCGGGTCTGTCACTGCGTGGTGTTGGTCCAGCGCGATCAGCGTGACCGAGAGCAGTGCGGCAAGGCTGCAAGCCGCAGCGGCGGCGTCGCCCGCCTCTAACCAGGCCATCTGTTCCGATCGGATCAGCGTGGAATGTTCGCCAAACAGCGCAGGCGCCAACATGGACGTCGTCAGCAAATTCGTCGCCAGCAAGTTTATGACGAACCTGTAACAACAGAAACGCGAATGAGGAATGTTTGCCACACTGGTTGTTGATTTGGGTGCGCTCTCAAACAAGAACGCAAGGTTGTGTCAATTTTCTACGTATTAATCAGCGGTTTTATGGCTTTGTCCTGATTTTGTGGAGTAATTAATCAGAGAACAATCAGAATCAATCAAGCCATGTTTTGTAAATATTTCTTTCCTAAGGTAATAGAACACTCAGGAATTATTGATTGGTCTCGAAGCTGGTTATTCCGTGCGTTCATAAATTGCTCACGTATAGGTTTTGCGAATTCCGGAAGTTTTCCGTCCAATCCGGCCTTGTGCAGTAATATCTGGTATACAATAATCCGTTAATGAAATATTGACGTAATAATCATTAATTTATAAAACATATACTTGTTCCAAAGCAATAAAACATTACGTCCAAGCTGCCGAAATATGTTCGAAAGATCAAACTTGAAACTAAGATGTGCTTACTATTTTATTCCGCCGGTTCGAGTACGTATATTACCCACCAAGGGCTTTGGTTATTAGTAACATAAAGCTATTACAGTATGACCTTTATTCTACTAAAAGTTACGAAAGCATAATGCACTGTTTCCATCAACGCGTACGCAACTCTGTATACAATACTGCCATGCCACATTAATTACATATAGTCATTATACTCATTATGTAGTGAATAATTGTTTTATGTCCGGCGATTTATATTCTATACAGTCAATGTTACTGCTCGATTAATCAATCTTATTGTTAGCAACTGAGTTTTAACATAATACAAATGTGTCAAGGCAAAAAAGTAAACTAATTATATCTTTGGTCAACCAGAAAAGGATTAGCGCTCATCACACACAATATTTACTGATTTCGATGTTAAAAGAAGCCATTAAGTACACATAATACCGAGAAATAAATTGTAGGTTCATTATAAAATCATTACCTATAATTTTCACTTTAATTACATATATTACATCATAGATTATATTACATCATAATTATGATAACATAATAGTAGTAACTCTCGTGTTGTCATAGTAAATTTTCCGTACCATTGAAAATCTTATATATCACAGGAAATACCTATTTTATTTTTCTTAATGGTTACCTCGAGCGATGCCAAAACTCTTCAAAGGTCAATAACATATAATATACGATCATGTGAACAAAATCACTTCCGAATGCTTGTTAGTTTACGTAATAATACGTTTTTTTATGAATAACAAATAAATCGTTTGTTGATGATTTGTTTGATTTAGAAGTGTGTCTTTCAAATTAAACACGATTTACGGATATTCCGACTCGGACATACGGTCCTATGCGAACTTTAAGATAACGTCAATAATTAATAGATCTAGAAACGATATGGATTAGATATGTCAGTGTCAAATGTGACGTTTCTTCAAACAAACACGTCACTTTTGACACAGAGCCATTTATCGTTTCTAGATCTATTAATTGACGTATCTTAACGTTCGAATAGGGCAGTTGGTCACATAAAATCACAATAATAATATCACATTATTAGCTTGTTCTAACTACGATGATCGCATTTTTTATTTACTTTGACTTAAATATGTTCTTACATGAATTCTACCTTTGTCTTTTAATACGGAACAATGGTGTTTTGACATTTGGGAAGCGTGCGCGGAGCCGAAGCCAACACGTAGACACCCTTTTGACACTTTAATGAAATGTAAGGGGTACACCGAGCGGATGCTGCCCTTGCCCTTGTCATAAATTTATTGTTATTTTTATTTGATTTCCTCAAAGAAATGTAAAATAAACAAGTATTGGCAGATTGATGGCCTTTAATAATTTCCAGCGAAATCTACTAATCATCTGGCTGTCATCGCCAAGGTTGCGGAATAAAATAATCCAGGAACCGGCATTTCCCTTTTTATTTCAAGGGAAGGCTACTCCATTTAAAACGCGCTACATAAACAAAATCGGACAAAACCTCGTCAGAGGATGATTGAAATAAGACGCCGTTTGACATGTTTGTTTGAACCAAAAGTTATTTATAGGTACTACGTTAATAGAACGTAGAACACTTAATTTTTAACCTTTACATGTATTTTTAATATTAATAAAATACGGGGAAGATGTGATTATTTTTGTTATTGAATGATTTTGGTGTTGAAAAGATTTCTAAATCTAGTTCTTTTACATTTAAACGAGTCTAGACTCTAGAGCAATAGCTCCTATTCCTATGAATATTTACGAAGAGAAAAGAAACTTCGCATTGGTATTTACTTTAGTTATTTATATGTAGTTTTATTAAAATCTTAAAATATGCTTTCTATAATATGTTTCTTGATCCTATATTTTTCAATCTTTGATGCTTAAATTAGAATTTTGATGGTGATTTATGACGACCGATTTCTTTTATTTGAGTTCCCCTTCGCAACAACCATGGCCATACAAACCAGAATATTCTCCCATCACATACATATGTATATTGCCCTTGGATCGCGATGACCCTCAAGCATTATTTGAAAATCAAATCATGCATAAATTGTATATAATTGCATTTGTATTTCTCTCGTATGCGGAATTGATCCAATTCAATGTATACAATTGTATACATGCATTGGAATACAAGACCATTGGTGTGCAACGCTGCACGTTAGCATAAGCCTTGTGGTGTAGAAATGTTTCATGGTCTTACATTGATTGATTTGATTAGAAATTGTAATTGCTATCGAATGTCAATATTTGTAGTGTAATAGGAATATTTGCTTACGTGCACATTCATGCACATTGATTTTAAAATCTATAAGAGCTTTTGTGTAGATATTTTTTTATAATTTAAACGAAGAGATTACAAAATTTTTGGAGATAATATAAACTTCACATAATAGTAAGTAAGTATTTAATATTTATTACTGTTTTCGTAAACTCTTCAAGACTTTCACATCGTATAAAAAAGAACGTACCTACAAGAGTTTAGAAAATTAGTCATAAGTTATTTTTAATTTGCGATTTCGACAAAAAAATCTATGTCGAGGTCATAACTGACCGTGACACCTCGGCAAGTCTTGTATATTGTTTATTTAACAATTTTAACATATCGTTTAAGAAGATGTTGGCTAATAATGAATTTACAGTCTCTTAAAACGCGTGAACTAGATAAAGTGGACTTTGATACGAGGTGTGCAGTTCCTTTCGACGATAAAAAAACCTCGTGTAAAATTTTAACTACCAATTTTTTTTATCAAAATATGATTTGATGAAAATTCCCGAGAATATATTTTTAACATATTGATTTATGGTAAATTACTGAGTAAGCTCCAACGAGAGATCTGTTGATTCATCGCCATTTTTTTTTAATTTTACTCGTCATCTTAAATTATAACGGCCTTGACGATCACAGAGTGGCGCCAAAAGTTCTACAGTGAAGAGCTAATATTTTTTTTATGCAAACAGATTCGAGCTCGCATTTTTTCAGCCAAAATCTTAATTGAATATTATTTTGCGTAGGTTGGTAATGTCGCTGGCCTATTTAATTTAAAAATACCTCATTAGCTTTCACAAACAATATTATAATTAGGGTTTATATTAGAATATTCTCTAATGATTAAATCATTAACCCACTTTTTTCAACCTTGATATAAAGCATGCATAAATTAAACTGTCAATGACAGATTGTAAAAGAAGAAAGCGCAAATGACGGCAATTTCATTTTAAAAATGCCTCATATCTTTTATTTATGACCCATAATTTTTAATGTGTCAATGACGTAGGTAAGTATATATTTCCAAAAATATTTTGACCTAGTTTTTGTTGCTATTATGTTAAAAAAAATTGCATATAAGTATAAATATTTTAACAATTTGAGTACTCGCTTTGATATAACGATATCGTAAAGTTTATGGTATTAGTAAAGACGTTTAAAGTGTTCTCATCTGGCTTGTTTTGAAAAGTTTTATTATAAACATTGTAATTTACGGTCGTAAAATGAAAAAGAGAGCAAGGTTAGGATATCCCCGTCTCTATACGTTTTACGGAAGTAGTACATTTAAATGTTTAATTAAATATTAAGTACAATATATTGTTTAATAAGGCTTTTGAACTTCAGGACTATTAAAACCTATTTTCGAATTTATTTCAATAATTACTCAAAATTCTATCATATTTGAGTCTACAATTGGACGAAACCTCTGAAATTTTTGACATTACGAATACACGTATTATTAAAAAAATCTGGTCATCGCCCCTCGGAATTTCCATTCAACTATTGATCAGAACCACCCTCTGCGTGACAAGGGTTTTTTTAAATACATAAAAGTGAATCGTGTGTTGACTTGACATGACCACGAAATGGATGGAATCACGAAATATTATGAAATTACATGCGAAGTTATTTTTAACATGAATGATTTGCCCGTAGATATGTAATTTTAATAAAATAGCGTAAATATCTGTGGCAATTTTTAATTGACTTCAAAAAACAATACTTTTTGTAACGAATTTTACTTAATTTTGGTATATAACATAAATTTATAGTTAAAATAATAATAGCATATACTCGTATTATATCCTCGTCCATACCTATGCTAATCAATGAATGATATTTATTTTTTGTGCACGTGCTAGTTTTTTTTACACCTAATTAAAAACGATTTTAATACAAGAATGAATAACCCGTTTTGCAAAAACAAGCAGCTCCGCAGTCAAACACCAGGTGAGTTTGGGGTCAACATTCAGTATTTCCAAATAAAAACGTAAGATGACTTGCTGATTATTAATTACGTCAATATTATTAATACTTTGTTGGTGTAGTCTCGAATTTACACGTTTTTTCGTTACTAAAAATACTTAGATCTGGTTAGTAAAGAAACAGTCACTATTATTATAACTATGTAGCTTCTGCTTACATTTTTCCAATTATTTAAATATATTTTTGACTGAGTAATTGGTTACCATGCGCAATAGCCTGGTTTATTTCCACAAAAGTTTATCTATATTCTGAAGGACGCTCGTGTCTCAACAAAAAATATATTAAATCATCCAGACAGGATTAAATTTTGAATGATTCCATCCACTTCCTATCGGCCGTGACCGTGACCAGCTGCCAAAAGAGCGGACAAATCACTCTGCGCCTCGCCCGCATATATACATCTGAATGTCGGCCATGGGACTTCATAAAATATATATGAGTATAAAAAAAGTTAGGCATGAATGGCTAGTTAAAAAAAAGTTTCAGTCGATTGACGTAGATCGTTCCTGTTGTGTTGTCATGTAACTACATAATTCATATGTGTCGCTTAATTTCAAACTCGGGTAAATCCATTCGACCCTCTCAGCAAATATCTACTCTATTACCTTTTCTTAATACGAAAATCGCATAATCTGACAGATGAATTTATCCCAGTTTGAACTTTTATCAGAAACCATTAAAAAACATTTGAATGGGAGTTTTAGAATATTTTGTCTTCATACATTTTTATTTGTCTGTGATATTATTTTATAAACAAGTAAAGATGTAAAAAACAACTCGATCAGAGTTTTTTTCTAAAGCCTTTGCTTTTTGTTAGTTAGTCATAAAGGTAGTACCTATGTCACTTTGGGATATATGTAGAACCACAGAATAAATAATAGTACTAAGTACAGAAGACTCACTCTCTAACAAAACGCGTCTGTTACGATCAGCACAGATATGGCCGCTAGGTGGCGACAGCGCCACGCGCGGCTTATGGCAAACCCCAAAATTGGGGCCGAACGGAAGTACTTTTAGCTACCTGTAGCAAAGCGACGAAATCGCGGAGTGAGACACGCCTGGTAGAACAAGAAAAAAGCGATTGACAGTTCATTTGACAGGATCGGCCCAATAGATAAAATACAAAATGTTAAAATTTTCATTTGACTTTGCCGTAATGCGGTAAAAAGGCGTATGCTTATTAAGCATTAAGCATTGCTTAATATTCCTTTAAGATGATTAATGTTTTTCTTCCAATAAACCACAATGATTGAACATCAAATCTATCAATCTTAATTTCGGGGCTCCTTAATTTTAATTTTAGAATGCCGGTGCCGGGCAAAAATTCCATTTATTCTATATTTAGGCATAATAAACGAGGCGTGGCTTCGTGTATTTTTTTAAATCTTTGATGAATAAAGCTCTTCATGGAATCGGCCAGCAGGCATTCCTTAATTATCATTTGGCATGTAAAAATGTTACTGACTTGTTGAACAGTATTATTCATAACGCTGGCTGTTTATGACTACTTTTTTCACTTAGAAAATGCAAATAGATTTATGTAAAAAAATTATACCTACAAATTTATACATCAATTTATTTTTGAGAGCGTGGGTTGTGAGTCACTCATTTTACTTTACCAACTCCGATTCATGACAAGATATTATTGATTCCTTGTAATAAACTAGATGTCACTACTAATTTATTCCTTCATTCACTGAGATGCAAACTTGTTTCTATCTCAATAATTAATGTAGCTGTGGAATATTTTACATTAAACTGACTGCGAAGTGAAATGAATCAAGCAAACAACGAGTTTCTGTTTATCATGGAACACCATCTAAAATCTTTTGTTGATAGAAATTTCTTTTATCCACGTTAATATTACAATAATACCGTATCTTTCCACAGTGCATACTAAATACTAATGCGCATGTTTATATTCCCATGACGATAACAAAAGCTTATGTTTACGAATATCGTGCCGATTTGTTTATGTTCTGTTATTAAGTACTGTACACTAAATACATTAAGTTCAAAATCGTTCGTAGTAATTGGGAGTCTTGGTCGCTAACCGACCGGCACGCGAAGTAGGCTAATGCCAATCTTTAGCACTACGCCACTTTAGCGCGTGTATGTCCAGTAATAAAGCTAATTGCCTTGTAGCAAAATTTTCCTTTTATGGTCATTAGAAAAACGAGTATAGAGGATGATTCAGGAGACGTGATCAGGATCAACCCTACGCATTAATAATAACCTATTGGACTTGTTGTTTTACTTAAATACGATAGTGTCCACTATCGAATTATTTACTGAATGTCATGTCTCATGAATCACCCTGTACTTATTAGTTTGGTTGGATTATTATCCTTTTTACTAACCGCACAGAAAGTTCCAAGATGTTTTCCAGACAATGTATTTTTAATGATACAATATTATGATATCATCGGTTTTTGTACAATGTGTTAAAAAACTGCGTTCTATCTCCGTTTGATACAAAAACAATAAATGGACTAATGGACTCGCGCATGACTTGGCAGAACCAGGAAGTGTATCGGTCTCCATATCCATATAAGCTATTCATAATGAATCAATTAAGACACAATGGCTCCATATGATTGTATTAAGCCTGTGTTAATTTAAAGCCGTTTTGTGGGTGTCTAAAGGGTTTTCCTATCCGTGTTGCTCAGGGTCTTTCCACTTGAGACTGGTCATTACGAGGCACGAGAATGATGGTAATGATTTTGCATTATCATTAATTGGATGACGCTTTGTTTTTGCGGAATCCGCGGGTTTACCTAAGCAGATAAGATTTTTTATACTACCATCTTTTAATAAAAAAAATATTGCAGTAGAGAGTAATTAAAACGGATTACGTAATGTACACATTATATCAAGAAACGCGTTTTTAATTTTTATTGCTATTGTGTAAGGGTGTAACTAGTAGGTATGTATTATCCTGAGTTAAGAAATTTTGTCCAGCATTAACACGTCAGAGGCTCAAATATTCAAAGATAAGTCTTTTTACAGTGAGCTTAGTTAAAAAATATATGCCTGCAAACCTATCTTAGATTACACTTTGGTCACCCGTGTTTGTATTGTGCTGTGATTCAGTAGTGAAGCTGACATCGTCTAGTCATCGTGACTATCGTATACATTATTTTTTGAAACAATTAAGAAGATAACTGCCTTTGTTACACCAAATTACTATAGAAATAGCTTTTTACGGCCGCATTACATTTTTTTTTATAAAGAAAATTCAACTAGATAATAACTGCACTACCTAATTGACACTATCCCTTTTCATTAAGAAAGACGTCATTGTATTGTAAGGGAAAATTTCCTCAATCAAGTCCAATTTATTACACAACAGGCACAATTATAGAAAACCGCTTATTTCCACCTAAGGCTGGTAAACAGACATTGCGTCATGGACTAATCCTACAAATTATATGAGCTACACTTTAACATAGGGTTTGCTAATGACTAAGGTCTCATGTCGTCATGAGCACGCGCATCCGCTTTTGAGGGATTTTTTTTGTGATGATGCTATCAATATGTACTTAATTTATATCTAATTTTTGTTGGTTGTTTTATTAGGTACCCGAATTGAACTAACTAATGACTATTGACTGATTGAACTTACTGAACTAAAAACTAAAGAACTAATATTACAAGCGGAACTACTTTTCTAATAAGTGAAATTAGAAAAAGGAGTTCCGCTTGTAATATTAACTGTTGTTTATTATGCAAACATGGCGCTGGTCTTTCTTTTGCTGATCGTTATTCATGAACCTTACTACCCAGTAGTAATCTACGAGAAAATTTATCAAAGCGAGCATACTGGATAATATAAGCAGAGATATATATAACTTCGTATAAGATAAATAAAGTCTAAGAAAAAAACGTGCCTCGGATGTGGAGAAAAAGTCATTCTCGAATAGATGGCGCCATTATAATTTATACCTTTGGCCTATTCTCGGCTAGATGGCGTTGAATTTTAACACATATCAGTGAAAGAACATGGGTCAGTATGGAACAATAAAAATTAAAAAAATATATCCGTAAACATATTTTGATTAATTTATACATTTTCAATTTTATTTTAAGTTTTAATCGTGTGGCGATAGATGGCAGTAAATGTACCGTGACTACAAAATTGACAATGACAGAACCCCTCTATACTATCTATTCTTTTTGATATAAGTAAGTATTATAATGATTAAGCAACAGTGACAGTGACAGCTATTTATAGTTTTAGCAAAGCTACGCATCGCATTGTTTTGTTTACTTGTTACTGAATCCAATTCTGAAGACAGTAGGTAATAAGATTAGTAAATAAGCGAGGAAGGATCTTATTTTAAATAACAGATAATCCGCAAACTTTCCCAAGTATTACAAACGAGTTAATAGAATATTTATGAACCATCTCTGGATGGGCGAAAACAATAATTTTCCCGACAGTAAACACATTTATTACCCCCTAAGTGATTTGAAGATAAAAGTAGTAATACATTTTAGATACATGTAACTTTCTTTTTATTTGATGAATTATTTACACGTGAGTTTGAAATCGAGGTGGATATGATATTTTTAAAGACGGAAATTTTACAAGTAGAAACCGTCCAAGTTGACGCGCTTAAAAAAAGAATCAGTTGCAGAGAAAATAGATTAAACAGAACGAAAATAAATTTGTAAGAATAACTTTTTGAACGAGGTGTGGTTCACCTAAAAGCTAAAAGAGCAAAGCTGTATGCTTCATTATAGTTGTTGATAAAATATGTATTATACGACCAAAAAACTGTCAACATATTTAATACAAAAAACCGGGCAAGTGCGAGTCGGACTCGCCCACCGAGGGTTCCGTACTTTTTAGTATTTGTTGTTATAGCGGCAACAAAAATACATAATCTGTGAAAATTTCAACTGTCACGGTTCGTGAGATACAGCCTGGTGACAGACGGACGGACAGCGGAGTCATAGTAATAGGGTCCCGTTTTACCCTTTAGGTACGGAACCCTAAAAACATTTATTAAGCAGCACGTCAGTGAGACCCATTCAGAAACAATAAAGGACGATAGCATTAAAATTATGTTGGCTGGTGTTTCTCAGACGTATTGAAGACGCACGAATACTAGCTTGGGATTATGTATATTGTTTCGAACAATAGTTTCTACCTATAGTAATTTTGGTGGCCGGAATGCCCGGAATTATCGTATAGATGAACTGTTTATCTTACATTGATTTTTAATGATGGTTATAAATTAGACATTAATGATAATGATTCATTAATACACACTATGGCATCGTGTAAATAATGGAATGATTGTCCAAATTAAATTAAATTGACATTTATTGAAAACCTCAATGTATGATGTAATCAAAAGGTGCAAAATGTAAAGGAAACTACAAACGTGTTACTACAGTTACTTGTGTTGTGTATTTTATGTTGGTAGGCCTACTTACAAGGATTTCTTATCTGTGGTGATGTTCTATTGACCCGCTGTGTTGCCAGTTGATAAGCAAGTAATTTCCTTAATGACTTTGAGCATTTGAATGCACTCTTTGTTTATAAGTGTCTTTGTAATGGCTTCAATAGAAGCTTTTAAGATTAAAAATTAAAATAAAACAAATGTATTTCTGTTTAAAAAGTTTTTAAAGAAATGAGTATTGATTGACGTTTCTAAGTTCAATCAATATTGAAATTCTATTACATAAACTTTGTTGTCCCCTTTTTTAGTACCTTTTTTTTCTTAAATAAAAAAAATAATAACGATGATGATGAAATGAGTTTTTTGTTTATTTTAATTTGAGAACAATTAATGGTTTTTTCGTAAATAAACGATAATCAGCTTCATTAAGAACATGGTTACGTCATACGAGTATTTTTCAATACCGTAAAAAAAGCATTGTCGTCACCCGGCGTTTGCGCACGGCGTTCGTTGCCGTTGAAACTTCGGCGAAACCAGATTTGCAAACTTACATTTGCCGTTCACAAAGGCGGCAATCAATACAACTCGTTGGATATAAAGAAAAGTTGATTGCAAAAAAAAGTTGTCTCGTTATGGTAACCCCGTCCTTTAACGGCGGAAATGTTGCCATGCCAAAAAACGATCCAAAATGGCGTCGTTCCGATTTGGCGCTAATAAACCATTACGATGTGATTAGTAGCGGTCGCCATTGTAATTTGTATTGTTAATGTTTGTTGATGAATCCGGTGGGAGTGGAATATTCCCTGTCTTCCACAATATATAGCATGTGGTACGATTGTCTTATCTATTACTCAATTAACGGCTCGGCGGAAACTTGGCAGCTTTCTGACCATTAATCTTTTTTAGAAATACCTCGATTTGTCTTTTAAAATTGCGTGCAGAATAATTTAGTTTCAGTATTAAAGTAATAGCTAATATGTTTGAGCAGGAAAATTTATTTTAGCTAGTTTATGCAAGTACTCGCATACCAGAAAACCGGTTTCTATAGTGTGCAGATATTAAAACGCACTCTCTCTCGTATTAGTGGTATTACTGTTTCCATTAAAGCTGCATTCTGAAGCTAGCATAAATGTCTAAAGACGATTGCCATAATTAAAAAAAAACTGCATTCTCATAATAAAAAATATATAGCAACTTCAAATAATTGAATATCAAAAAATATCAATTTCAACACGAATTTAAATGAAGCAAAAACATAAACAAAATATAGGCGCTTCGTTGGAAAAAAGTAGGTACAGGTACCTACGGAATAAAATAATTCCTTCAATTTAGAAAAGAAATTGTGTTCTATATTTGAATTTGAAATTCGATCGCGGGCTCGTGATTGGTCACGATTGTTTATTGATGTCCATTATGACTGTTGGTGCTTTGTCAAATGGAGTTTCTATCGGATCTATTGGACAAATGGCTTTGAAGTCATCGCTTTGCCCGACATTGACATTGATTTGAAAGCTATTTGTGTTTTCTATAGTTTATATTACGTAATACAATAAGCGTACGTCAGAGGTGAAAAGGATCTTTTATAAACCTATGCGATTATGATAAGTAATTAACTGCTTTCCAATTTGACCTTTATGGTCTTAATCTACGTATTTATGTTAATGTCTGACGCAGATCGAAATTAACACAGGAAATGTTAAATAATACGTAGGAAAGGAAATACACGCGTACGTAGTAGAGTTTAACACACAAACACTTTAAAAGGTTGGCATGTTTTTATAAAGTTCCTCCGAGTTGAATGGTCTCATTATTTTCCCGTTTTTAAATTCCCTGACAACCATAGAAGTTGGTGAGAAATAACGGTAATTTCAGGGCGAAGTTTGACCGTTATATTCACTTACGTGGATAATTTTATTCAAGGTGGGCTCTCAAGGAGTCAACGACTTTGGGAAAGTTCTGTTATTAATTTGAAGGTATTAGATACCGCGTCAGGTTGGAGAAAACAACATTAACTACCTACTACCTACACACTTTATAATCTATTCAGAAGGGTATTTGTTAAACTAATAGGTACTCTATCCTTTTCAAGTTGTTTGCCACGAAAAGCTCACGTTTTCACTTTCATTCAAATTTAATTGCATTACACATTTTTAAAAAGACCATAGCTCTTTTGTGTACAGCCATAGACAAAAGGCACTATTAAAAAGTTACTGACATTCAACGCAGCACCCATCTTTGTCTGCGTTCCGTTGCGGCCTTCGGCAATGCTCAATGTTGAATAATGTAATTGATTACCTAACCATTTAGGAGTGACGGCGCCGCCTTTTATTTATATAAAGAACTACTGGACTTTTCACATTGTTCAGATTGTCGAGGATGTTTCGTACATATCTAATTAAGTTCAAACTCCTTATCTGATAGTTTCATTGTTGACCACAAGGTAAAGGATGAGTTACGAATTACGAAATACAATACGCGTAGGAATATCAAGTTTGTTTAAGTTAACATCACGTTTGCATATTTGTGCAGTGGCGAGACTTGGCGAGGCAAGTAGCGAACGCAACTTTTTAGCCTGCTCGCCTTCTCAACCTTATTGGCTCACTATTCACACAAATGTGTAAATGTGAAATAAACGGTGAAGGGAAATCTGTTTTGTAAATGGACAGTCTTTCTTCCTGTTCTGAATTTAAATTAATCTTACTAGTTATAGTTAAAATAGGTATGAAGTCTGGATGCTTATTACTTGAGTACGCAAAAAGTGACAGAGGGGATTTATTTGAAATTGGGCACACAAACATTTTAAACTCCAGGTTTAAATATAGAATGCCATTTATCCTGAGAATTAACGAGCTTCACTGGAACGAAGTCAGTGACCGTTGTTATCCAACCGATATTCTCTTGTTACATGGCGATTATTTTTAAGCCGGTGTTGCCAGTGATCCTAATATGGCTTGAACAAAATTATTCAATAAAATATCAAGGAAGTGAAGGTGTCGCAGCATAGACACGGACGTGGAACAAGGCTCGAAGGTGAAAGGAGCTAATTTTGTTTGAATTAAACCAATTAACGCATACAAATACATATATAAACTTATCGGTTCATAAAATTAGTATTTAAACGTTATTCTCATGCTAAATTATTGCATTAAGATAAGTTCGAGAAAGGAAAACTGCCAGGCATTGAACCTTTTAAAGTCGATTTTAAGTCGGTTAAGACACAGACAATGTTAGGTATGTTGTGGCTATACAATACGGGCACATTGTTCCAACGGAAGCGGTTCAGGTGCTGTCTATTGTTCGAGTAAGCCCATTGTTAGGTCTACTCAAACTCGGATGAACCTGAGCGGGAAAATCGTTCCAAATTCAATTTAAAAAAAATCTACTTGAAGGCTAACATACTATTGAATATAATCCTATTTATAATCCATCGCCAAAAGTGTGGTATTGTTAACAAAAAACTTCGTTGGGTAGGTACCATTTAAATTCGCAAATGGTTTTATAGTTTGTCAAAGGACTGTCTCATTTCAATCATAGACAGAGAGAAGCGTACTATCTTTGTCTTATACTAGTACTAGCACGCAAAAGAAAAGGATGAGTATAGTTTTCCCGGTTCTTCAGTACTGACATATTGGTTTGACCAACTATAAGTGTTTAGACGGCTTTGCTTCCATTATCGCAGCTGACAGATCGCTTGTTATTGTTACTCGTTTTAAAAAAGAAAGGTCAGTAGGTTGCCTTTTTCGAAGGAGACGGTGTTGCCAGCGTTATCCTGTGTACGAACCAAGGTCGCTCGGTCAACACTCGGTGTTTAAACTTGATTGCAATTAACTGGTAACCGTGAAATGGATCTGATTACTTACACGGAAAATTTGCGGCGTATCGATGAAGAAAAACCCGGGAATTGGAACGAAACAAACGGTATGGTGTCCATGCTAAATGTAAAGTTTGAAGCGCGGAGTCAATAAAACATGACTGTCCTAATGGTTTTGCTGGTTACATTGATGCTAAGGTATAATGATTTTATAGTCAAATAATGTTCATTCCTTAATTACGACCACTTAAACCTTTATGAGGCATAAGGGTGTCAGAAAATTAAACCTTATCACTTTAATATAAAGTTTAAAATCGGGTGAGTGATATTTTCTCTCTGCCTTATAAAAGGCTTAAACTTTGAAAAACTACTGAAGGAGAAGCATTAAGGCCATATATGTATGTATTCAAAGACAATGGATCACAGATGGGACCTTAATATAAATCATGGAAGTGTACAGAAGGTCGACACTCTTTTGTTTTCGTTAATCAACCTAGTTTCCATGAAACTTTCCTTTTCGGCGCCGCTATAAAAGGTGCTCCAAAAGATGCTTGGGAATTTGTGTGACATCATATAAGACGGGGATTAGGCTTGCCCGATAAGGTAATACTATCTTAAGCCGTGGTAGCGGAAAGTAACCGCTAAAATAATTAGCAACAAACAAAATTACACGTTTGATGCGCGCCAGAATTTAAAAGCATTACACCAACAGTGAGAAAAACATGTGCTGGATTTCTTTACGACGTAATGCAATCACACTATTGTAATCGAAAGACGTGTTGCTCATAGTAAAAAACCGGGCAAGTGCGAGTCGGACTCGCGCACGAAGGGTTCCGTACCATAATAAAAAAACGGAAAAAAAAGAAAAAAAAAACGGTCACCCATCCAAGTACTGACCGCGCCCGACGCTGCTTAACTTTGGTCAAAAATCACGTTTGTTGTATGGGAGCCCCATTTAAATCTTTATTTTATTCTGTTTTTAGTATTTGTTGTTATAGCGGCAACAGAAATACATCATCTGTGAAAATTTCAACTGTCTAGCTATCACGGTTCGTGAGATACAGCCTGGTGACAGACAGACTGACGGACGGACGGACAGCGAAGTCTTAGTAATAGGGTCCCGTTTTACCCTTTGGGTACGGAACCCTAAAAATACATGGAATGACATACTATTAAACTGTATGTCATAGATATTTTCAAGTGCCGATAATATACTATTTGTTCATCATTCACTTTATTTCTTAGATAGCAGACATCGGAATGATGAGCTGAAATCGCCTTCACCTTATTATTGCTGACAACTGACCTAATTTTATTATATTTTTAAACTGTGTTCAGTGAGATTCTGCTCTTTAATTTACCTTTCTTGATATAGACTTGGGTCAAGGTAGAAAGTGTAACTATATACGTAGATAATAATAATAATGCAAAAAAGTTTTTTTTGTAAACATAAGTTTTGATGCGATTGAGGAAAAAGGAGTCTGGTTATGATGCTGCTGGTACCGAAATGGTCACAGTACTAATATTTATTACTAGATTAAATGAATGAAATTATGAATATATAACCTACCTATAGGTGAATGCGTAACCGGTAGAAATAAGAATGGCACTTGAGTAAGGAAGCATTAAATGAATGAATTGTTTTAACACGAGGAATGAATTGATGGATGACGCAGTGTGAAAGACCAACTAGAATGATTCAACTTGTTTACTTTTATTGTATAATATAATTTATTAGAAGGAAATTCCGAGGTATTCTCATCTAGTTGCTATGTCGAATTTTCATATTGTTTTACATTTTAAGTACTAGTTATGGTAATTTATGCGTACAGTGATTCATAATGAATTATCATAAACATTAAAATATGATGAATGTTCTAAATAAACAATACAATGATATTAGTTTGACATCCCCGCATAGGCATGACTTGACAACTCAAATTCAAAGTCAAAATGCATAAATATATATTAAAATACATTTATGGCTTAGCCCCCCCCCCCCCCCCCCCCCCCCACATCTAGCGTCTTTCGAGCGTCGGCGTCTACAACTCTATGGCCGCTGCTCGACGCAACGTCGACACAGCTGCGCAGCGACGTCATTTTCCATAGCGCTGACCAGACGCCGACGCTCGTAAGACGCTAGATGTGGGCCCCCCCCCACATCTAGCGTCTTACGAGCGCCGGATGTGGGTCCCTTATACTCTACTATTACTCAACTATGACTCTTCTTAATGTTGTAATAAAAATAATATTCTATTTATGGCCTAGACCGATAAAAAGATATATTAAACACACGCCTACAATATTTCCCAGATGCTTTGGGCAGACATAATCCATCTAAAAATAGTATTAGGTAATTATCTGGTTATTTATGTCAACATACTTTTGGAAGATACTTAAATAAAATTTTCCCAAAGGAAAATAAAATGTCCGTGGATTAAATTAATATCTAAAAATAAACTCTAACTACGTTATTCATAAACGCATTGCTGGCCTGAATTAGCTGTGGATCGTTTGTCTTTATCTGTCATTTTGACTTATGTATTTGTAAGAAAGGGATAAAACATAATTCGACTAAATCAGTCCCGTAAAGGTTTATGAATAAGAAGGTAGGGTTTGGCTTCAATTAATTAGTTTTAAGGTTCATTGTAATTAAGTCCTAGTCCGAATAAGTACGAATACATAGTCCTTGTCATTTTATATTTAGCCAGACGCCTTTGACGGTATTAAACTCATTTTTATTCGCAAAGATATTTTATTAACAAACCTCTAGACTTTAATGAAATAACTTGACTTCATTAGATTTATTTGGGACAATAGACGGTTAGACGGTAAATGCTAACGACAGTTTAGTTTTTTCATCGTCTAATATTTTTAATGTAGGTGAACTTTTAAATTTTTTTTTAAATATTTGTTAAGAAGGCCAGTAAAATTACATTTTCCACCATTGTTTAATCTGACAGTTGACAATAGACTTCGCCAATTGCCAGCCTATTGTTATCTTCGTAATTTCCATAAAAATGGTGACACAGTAATTCCAGCCCCATCATTGCCACGACCACCGACTAATTATTAGAACAATGGCTGTCCGTGCAACAAAAAACGACTCGTATCCTGTTGAGATTGCACTAAGTCATAACATTTTACAGTTTTTCTCTTTTTGCTCAACAGATGGCGTTTATATCAGTTGTCAGACTTAAGGTGACAGTCCATTTCCAACGACAGCAGCACTACCATTCATTTTGCTATGGAAATTGACAATAACAGAGACGCGTTCAGTACTAGGAGTGCAGCTGCGGTTAGAAATGAAATGTTACCATTAGGTCCGTTTGTATAAATTTAGGTATTATATTTAAATTATATAATAATTGATGTCAGTAATGTTTATTGTACAGAGCAATCAGGAACAGATTAAGAGCGATTACAAGATAAGGATTGTGCCAATTTCATGACATATCTGAAATATCGATCAATGGCTGTCGGGAAGGAAAATTACTGAATGTCTGAATTGAAATCAGATAGCAGCTGAATCATTAAAATTTTGTTTTGAGCACATACAATTTATACAGGGTAATCATACAACTTTTTTTTTCTCAATTGAATTTATACAATTTATATTTGGCCAATCGGCAACCGCTCTCTTACTGACATATTTTCGGTAATTCAATCAGTGACATACTTAGTTGTCAGACCAAATTGGGTCATAATTGTTTATAACTTTTCTGTATAAAACAAATATACCGCCTACTAAACTAAAACTAAAACTTATTTTATTTTATTTTATTTAGTATTAGTTTTTTAGTTTTAATTTAGTTTTATTTTATTTTATTTTATAGATAAGTTAGTTTATTTTCATTTTTAATATTTGTATCTACCTTATCAATAAACATTCAAAAAACTAAAACCGCCAGAGTATGAAATCTAAAACAAAGTCGTACTTTAGTTTCCATTATTCTTTAATGCCAGAACAAAATACATGCTAATTTGACAGATAATTTATCTGCGAAGTCAAAAATAATATTATAACTATTTTCTGCTTGTGGACGGGCTAAGTGCACTAGTTTTTAGCTAAATAGGTCAATGGAAGCACTAAATGCAGTTGCATCAAGGCAAGTGCATTTACCTAGCGTGATAGAACAACCTCGCTCGTTCAACCTTACCTAACTACCAATAAAATGGTTGTAAATAAATAAATAAATAAACTGTAATAACCCTTTAAAACTACGCTAATAACTCTAACTCAGCCGCCATGCATAACAATATCAAGCAACATTGAAAAATCAGGTTAGACTTGAACATTTTTTATTTTCCCTGTAAATATATGTAGATGTTTACTTGTTTAGTTAATTTTAGTGTTATTTTCGTTTATGTATTTTTGTTTTTAATTGTACAAGGAATTCTGTGTAATTATTGAAGTAACTGGCCTTGTCAGAGATAGGAAATTCGTCCACATTTGAGTAAGAATATGGTTAACCAATTTAGTCGATAGTCTCTGGTAACGACCTTAACGGACCCGGACCTTAACCGACGCATAACGATGCATGGTGGTACCTATAGCCACCCATATTTATAATAAAGTAAAACACACATTCGTCCCAAAAATAGAAATGACGAAATGTTCTAAAATTTTGATGACAGAGGTTCACTGCCCCGCCTATATTTTGCCTATTCGATAGTGTTGGCAGTGGCACACCTGTTGCTGTGTTACCTCGCGATTTCAAACAAATGATTGAGTTCTAAATTTATAATCTGTATACAGACACTGATTAGAGTCTGCATTCCCCGTGAGTCACACACGAAACATATTACTTACGATTAATGTAGTCTGAAGAAACCAGACTGTTTCCACTGAGATTGTGTAAAATTTTATCGGTAATTTTGTAATCATGTAGATATTTTCCGTTGGGTGGATGTAGTGTCTATTATTTAAGATGTAGTTAAAGGAACTCCAAATAATTAGGATCCCGAATATCTCTTTCATTCATAATATTTGTCATCCTAATTCAAATATTTGATAGCATAATTATTTTCATATTTATTGGTGGGAAAAAAAATATAAAAGAGGCAAATATTGGGACAGTGTGCAGAAACTGTCTGTTGGCTGTTTATAACACTGTCTTAGTGCCAGTTGCACCAACTACATTTGACAGACTGATCAACGTCAGCCGGCGCGCCCCAGCGCTTTACTATGAAACTTTCCATATATAAAAATTTAGCAAACTCTTTAACGATACGAACAGTTTGGTGCAACCGACCCTTACTATAGAAGATAGTGGATTATATTATAGAATAGTGTACTCTTGCAGAACAGAAATATGAGTAATAGTTATTGGTGTTAATGTCAATAACAAACAGTTTGGCCGAGACTGAACCGAGGACCTTCCGAAAGCTAGGGCACTCACTGGCACTGAGCCACGGCTCTTGCATTGAGTGACCGAGTGAGTCACTTTGGAGATATTCTAACGCTGTTCTAAGTGGCTGTGTTAAGTGGGGTAGTCCCAATCCTACTTAAACTAAGTAGGGTTTGAAAAGAGGATTTCTTTTGAGTAAGTTTTAAATATGTTTCGACAAGTAAATGAGCTTAAGTTTTTATCCTGGAATCAAAAGGCTGTCTAGACAGTTTGAGACCGATATCAAGCGTGTTTATTTAGCGACTACATAAAGTTGAAAAGAATCCCAATAACTCAAGTATTGAGGAGCCTGTAGATATCTTTCACAGTATCTAGGGAATTAACGATCCTAAATTGAATTGTGTCACAAACATAACTCGGTAACTGCTGTCAGGCGGGAAAAATTGAGAAGATTCTTATGACTTTATTTCGTCCTTTGAACTTCAATAATAAAGATAAATTGAGCTAAATTAAGTACCTACTTAAAACACAATAACTGCTTTATTTCTTTGTGAAGATCATGCGGAATGCAACAAAAAGTGGACACGTGACATTCAGCGATTAGCGACGATCTACCTAATTACAAATAATGACTTAAATTAATCTCAGTCCACAGAAATAATCCTTTTGTATTTCCCTTCTCACGATTTCAAGTAAAAACTGGATCAGCGGTTAAAAGAAAAAACCGGGCAAGTGCGAGTCGGACTCGCGCACGAAGGGTTCCGTACCATAATGACTCCCGACGTTGCTTAACTTTGGTCAAAAATCACGTTTGTTGTATGGGAGCCCCATTTAAATCTTTCTTTTATTCTGTTTTCAGTATTTGTTGTTATAGCGGCAACAGAAATACATCATCTGTGAAAATTTCAACTGTCTAGCTATTACGGTTCGTGAGATACAGCCTGGTGACAGACGGACGGACGGACGGACGGACAGCGAAGTCTTAGTAATAGGGTCCCGTTTTACCCTTTGGGTACGGAACCCTAAAAACATTGAATTCCGTTTAGTAACTGACTTTGTAAGACATTGTCTATGAGTTTAATTGTTGCCAAGCAATTTGTTTTAAGGTTAAGATTTATGAATAAAACCTTTGTTCAGGGTTAGAATGGTTTAGCCTATAATTACGGACCCTTTAATCTTTTCTACATTGAACGATATTAAAACGCGTATGTAAGGTCACTGGCCACAGAGGTCGTATGCGCTGTCTAATATTTTTACGGCCAATTAAAATTCACGAAGACAATGCTTTTTTAACATGGTGTATTGTATATTTATTTATCAGTAGAATTCTTTAACATTGTGTGGATTTTCCACTAGATAACGAAAGGAAATCTACATATGAGGTATTCTTTTAAATTGCACACAGTATACATGTCGGCGACAAAATATGGCCTACGAGTATGGTACCGGCCGCGCCTTGACCGTGAAAACAGCTATGCAATTAAACCAAACTGTTGATTTAATTCTCATTATTCTCTTTCAATGTCTTATACTATACAATGGCACGGCCGTTAGATATTGAATTGCATTAAACTTGGGTATTTCTTGATAAGATAACGAGTTCCTATTACCCTTAGGGCCCATCACCAAGATACGATAACGATATGTTTAAGATCTAACCTGTCAAATTTGACATTTGCGCGATTCTGGAGAACTTAAACGATTTCCACAGGATATGACTTAGAGATCCAATTCACATCTAATAGATATCTTACTCTATCTAACGTAAAAGTGACATTGGGTTGCCCGAATTGCGCTGCAAAAGAGAACTAGTTGATTTTTTTTTATTTTATTTTTTTATTATGCATGGGTTTACTCATGGCCACAGACTAGCCGAGGCGTAGACGTGGCCTACGATGGAGCGAGCTCGCCCAGAAGGTGCCTGTTCACTCTTGATATCTAAACTATAACGTATCTAGAATGGATCTAGTACGTGTCGTCTCTTATGAATATCTTGAAGTTTGAATACGGCAGTTAGTAATCTACAAGGATTTTTTTTCATTTCTCATGCTCTGAAAGAACAACAATCCTGACGTTTATCTGACACGGCAATTTTAAAGTACGTTAAGTACAAATAATGTACAAATAGCCATACCTTTGACGGGGGAGGCCCCGTACAAATGGACAGACTATTTTGTATAGTAAAATGAAAGCCAAGGCGTCTCCAGTTACTAAAGGCTCTATGCTCTAGAGGTGTCAAGTATCTTAAAGCGGGCCACTCACACACCTGCCGCAGGGGCAATATTGGAATTGGACCCTTAATTGCCTCCTTAATTGTGATGTGTGTAGAGAAGCAGGGGCAATTTTTAGATTGGGCCTGCAGCAGGGCGGCAGGGGCGCAAGACCTTCCTAGCTCCCTAGATTGTATCTACCGCCCTGCTAGGTTGTTACATGTGTAGTACGATTGGGGCAATTCCAGTCAGTTCATTGGCGACTACTGAACCAAACGGACCAATCCTTTGGTGCTTTGATAACACAGGAGCCATTCTCGTCGACGTGCGTTCAGCGGGACTATCACTTACACACTGAGTGGCAGGCTAGTGTGTAGAAAACAGCCTAAAATTGCTCCGACCGCCGTGCGACCGGTATTGCCCCTGCGGCAGTTGTGTGAGTGGCCCGCTTTAAATTCATAGTGACTTCACTATCAGCTGTATTCGAACAATGAGATACGTCAAATACTAGATATTGAAACGATACGGTTTAGATATGTCAGTGTCAAACAAGTGTCAAAATTGACATTTCTTCAAACAAAAACGTCACTTTTGACACTTGTTTGACACTGACATATCTAATCCATATCTTTTCAATATCTAGTATTTGACGTACCTACCTATCTCATTATTCGAATACGGCTGTATGAATGTCTTTTCTTATATAGGTAGGTATGTAGAAAATATTGCATAGATAATATCAATTACTTTTGAGGCTATACAATATATAGAGTTATTAACTACAAAACAAGATCTTTCGTTGTGATTGGTATAATTATAAACATAAAATGATGATTACTTAAAACAGGGACAAGTTACCGTTGACCACTTTAATAGGTTTTGATAAGCAAATGAAAATTGAATAAAGATTTGCCTGCCCAATGCCCATTACCATGAGTTAACGCTTTTTTTATGAGTCATAATTCGGATAAAAGGTCACTAACTTGATGTCTGATCTTGCTGTGGGCTGTCTCGCCAAGTTTCTTGCCCACATCGTTACCAGATTATATTAAGAGGTATTTAGTTTTAAGATTCTAAGAGAGACTAGATTTTTCTTTGTCTACTCATTTTAAACTTGCTAGTTTGCTTCGTGATAAGATTTACTATAGTGATGAAACAAACTTTTGGGAACCAAATAAAAATATTTGTGTATATGTTACAACCAGCCGAAAAATTGCTTTAGAAATAAATTAATTCATAATGTACCCATGCAATTTTGCAGTTACACGACGAACCTAGCTGCCGGGAGCGATTTTATGACTCTTTTTATTGAAAAATGCATAGGTAGGTACATATCACTCTGACGGGAGATTAGTTTTCAGTACTTATCAGTCCACGATTGCATCAGTAAACTTGCATAAGTTACTATATATTCAATGGAATCATAGGTTTATGTACACCGCGCAAATCGTATAAATTATTTAGGTAATAAAACGGTAAATTTCGACAAAATTCTAGAGCGCACAACGGAATCCCAAGTACGTACAATATCCGCTCTTATGTTATTGTTCACACGTTCGATTTTGCGATGCAGTAGTATAAACATCCTATGGACAGTCAATCCTATATTAGAACAACTCTAAACATAAATTATCTAATTTCCGTTGGCATACTCATGTAAGGCATCCTGCTTGAAAATATACCTCGCGAAATAACAGTAACTTAAAAAAAGGTAACACAATAATTGCTTTTGCTGCGAACAATATTACATAAGTTAACCAGTTTTATTATATAGGTACTAGGTATTTTGTATTACCTAATTTACTTCAAAATCAAAATAATAATATAACAAATAAAGCGTTTGTCGGGTTTTATAACCCCTTACACAATATAATGCTCGAAGTACCACGATTTGATTTACCATGATTTACATTTTGTTCGTACACAATTCAATCGTTTGTTCCTTATGGCCCAGTTACATCAATAGTAAAGTTACGAAAGTATCCAGCAAACAGGGCCCGCATTATATCTATTAATGTGGATCTAATTCCAATTCAATCTGATTGTCCCTGCGTTTCACTCGCACGCACACAATTTTGCTTTAGCAGTAGCTGAAACCTACTACCGAAGTGACAAACTTTCATTAAGAAATGTCCCTAATCGTTTCATTATAGCAACGGCCATGTATTACCAGCGGCAATACGTACGCAATGTGTCAAATGTCAGAGAAATTACAATTTTAAATCTATGTTATTGCGGTGGTTGAACCAATGCACGAGGAAACCTTATTAAAATAGCTGTCCTGTTTTTCAAAACAATTGAAAAACTGCTTTATTGTAACTATGAACGGTTAATATTTAAATAACAGCGGAATTAGATGGTCAAGATACCAATTAAAATTAAACCTAATGACTAGAGTGATATAGTCGAAGTTGCCATGATTTGATGAAGTCAGGAATTCACTGTACGGCCAGTAGTAGGGACGTGTGACTTCTGTGAGACGTGACTTCGCATCCTGATTAATTCGAATCGATCTACATGCATTCGATTTCGAAATTGCGTTTGAAAACGGAGCCCTAATTTTAAATTTAGAACGTTTATTTTCGTGTTTGTACCTAATGTTTGTATTTTTAAATGTTACTGTTGTACTGACAGAGATATGAACTGTGTGTTAAGACATTATTAAATTTTACTCAATATTCGTTTTATTTCGTAATAGTAATAGATTGGAATTCCTTTACGTGACGTTTCGACAGTTATACTAATATCTGTTTTGTAAATCGTGATTCTCAGTTTATTTTTATCTAAAACGGGCGTGTTTGAAAGTGACAGTTGTTTTTGTTCTAAAGAAAGCTTTGACATCACTCATTTGTCAAAACTGACAACCGGCTATACCGGATCTACCTCTGGTTCGTCTAATAATAGTACAAAGTTATGGTTCAGTGTGCTGCTATTAAAAAATATTTTATCGTATATCCTAATCGAGGTTTTCGCTTGTGTCAACCCACGCCTGATTTGTGTGATCTATTTGGCCTGACCGTCACGAAACTCACGAATAACGAACGCCTCTATTTATAACCATGCCCATACCATACAAGTCTACGCGTTTAAATTTAGAATATTAAAAAAGGAAAGTGCGTTGAGAACGAAGCTGGATTTTGAATATCGTATCCTTTGTGAACTGAAAAGTATTGCTTATCTTATTTGAATTTCGAATGCGTCCCTTTGAAAATAGCTATTAGAAGTTTCTAGACATATCACGAAATGTGTTCATAAACATTTGACAACTCATTTAGATACAGTAAAAGGTGAAATGCTTTCAAGCACTCTGTCTCCAAGATATGGCCGATGGTTGCCCAACTAACGACTTTGTAAATAGCTTACATTAGACATTTCACGGTTTTTGGACTGCCATTTGCATTTAACATCAATAGATAAAGAATAATAGTGTTGACACATTTACAGAAAGTACTTGGAAAGTAATAAACATGGTGAAATAAAAATAGAGAAAAAAAATCTGAAGAGATAGCGCAAAATATTGCGTGCATCACAGAGCTTTTCTAATGAAATATTTCAAATTGACTATTAATTTAGTCTTTAAGATCAAATTATAAAAGCCACTTAGTTCTATTTACTTCCTATTACTTAACTATAGAAATGCACACCATTTATCTACAAGAATTTGCAAGCACGTAGTCTATGATTAGTTTTTTTTTTAATTCACCCGTCAAGTGCAACCCTCAGCGCGCCACTTGACACAGTTTCCTGCCAATATCAATTGATTGCCGAGGCCTGTGCAATGTCTTTGTCAAGGAATTTACGAGTATACAAACTTATCTCGGTTATGTTGCTTTGTTATCTTCCAACCCAATTCAGTTTGACCTTTTTACTACCGGCATCATCGTTTACTTTGACTTGAGTTTCCGAAACAATATTTGAAGTTCGTTTCCTAGACTCTAATGTTATTTGGCAAGCAAATTATTAAGAAGAACTAAGTCTTCGAAAAGTTATAACTTTACTTAGGATAAATACAATAAATTTTGATATTAAGCTAACTTTGAACTATTTTATTAACGCCTGTGCGGGCATCACTAATTTTGTTTATGGTGCTGTCAACTGTCTTTTACAAAATTAGTTCCATTTTCAAACTTCCCGTGTACGACAATTTAAAAGAACAAAAAGTATTCAAATTTCGATCCGCAATGGCTAGCCGTTAAAATGCATTTGAATAAAACAAAAGATTTTAATGTAAATTAGAATTCTATAGTGGGTTATACCCATAAAACTAGAGTTAATGGCACTTTACATAACATAACATCGGAAATCAATAAAAATATTATGTTTCTGTGAACATTGAACAGTAGTTGAGTCACATCTATCATAACATAATTTATATTATTTATATTTTACTTCTTTCCAATTTTTAGTGTATTTTCCCCATTCCTTTTTGTGTAATACTTAAATGTATGTTTATTCTATAAATTTTGTAAGTATTTTTATCCTTTATCTTTCTGGTACCTTGTTGTACATTTTGCTGCATTTGTCACACTCTTTTCACTTTCTCCTCTCATCTACTCAAAGGTTAACTGGAAGAGATCCCTCAAAGGGATAAGTTCGCCTTTGTACTTCTTACTAATTGTATGTTATTTTTAATGTCTTTTGTACAATAAAGAGTTTACTACTAATACTACTACTATATTTTAGGGAAGAATAATCTGCTATACAAAAATAATTTAAGACTTTCTTTATGAAACTCCAATTGCATCTTAATATTTTCCGTCCAATTGCTTGAAATAATAAAAAACAAGACCGAAGTGATCCCATAAGTGTTCCGTAAACAAAGTTTTGTACGGAACACTAAAAATCGGAAAATTGTTCAAACATTACTAAATAATTACTAATTTTACTGAACAATGTACAATGTCCGAGTTGTATGTATTTAGATTACCAGGACATTGTTTGTTTACACCTTCAGTTTGTATCACTATCAATAGAACGAAGTCCACATACATAGGTTTTTGTCAAATCATCCTTACACACTGCGACAGAGAGATAACGTAATTGACTTAAATTAATGACTCAAGGTACGGCTAATACTAAATATTTGACTACATTAACTATTAGACTATTAAAATAAAATTAGAAATTTCAATTATATTTTAATAGCGTTTTAAACAAATCTTTCCAGGAATTCAATATGACACATTTTTAAAAACACTATAGTGATTCCTACTCCCAGGTTTTAGTTTGAAATATAATACTCAACCACTCGACCAACAGAAGATAACATCTTTTGCAACCATTGGCGCAACTGTTAGCAAGAATTACATACACACGTGAACTCTACGTGAAGTGTGGAGCCAGATATTAGGAAATATTGATATACATTACTAGACATGTTCTATTACCGCTAACTTGTCACCGATATCACTTGGCTGAGTTCCAAACACTAGATTTACTTGTAAACGTTAGAAATTATTTAATTCATAACATTTTCTCAATCTTGAAGGTTAGAAACCTCAATGCCGCTTATTACACAATGTTTTATGATATGAAGATAGTAACCTAACAGTGTAGGTTCTAACTATTTATGTCAATTTAGAAAAAGGCGGACCTTCGGAGTTTCATTGAGTGTTCGTGATCTTGCAATAAGCATGTGGCGACATTCCTCGCTTAGCCGATCTCCGCCAAAACACGTTAATTGGCCAAGTTTTAGAAGATGTATAGCAGTATTCAGTAATGTATCCTCATGTTATGTGAATAACCGTGTTTTAAAACGTAACAATTACCCATATTACCAGCAATATTGATACCGTCTGATGTTTCAATTCAATGAACTTATATTATTACTGGGCGTCTTCATTTACATTTGGAGGCGTTAAAACATGTCAGGCTTGTCTTAAACATTTCGTCTGCACGTCCTTTACTTTATCGAGTTCACCTTTGCTTGCCTCCCCACGGTGTATGCAAAAACCGTCACCTTACAACATAAGGTTCAACGACATGTCATAATCTCGATGTCAAAGGGCATTCAGAGACTATACCAATATTTAAAGCTAGCAAACCAACCGGTTGCAAAAATGAGCTCTCGTGAGAACAGCCCACGTCTATTATGGCGTTTTCAATTGGTCGCATACGATTATTTGGGGTCAGGAATGAGTCATAGACCATGTGAGAGATACTGGGTTTCAGCTTGTATCTAAAGTAAACAGAGACAATACTCAAGTGGTCAGAGACCTTTAAATGAAAGGATAACATGACATTGTTGATAATGATAACAACAAATAGTATTTACTCGATACACGTGGATTGTAAACATTGTAAGGGAGTTTTAGCATCACGAGGGGATTTGCGCAGGTATTAAGTATTCAAATGAATCTTGGAGGCTCACCCGTCGGCCAATGAGAGCAGAGCGTGTGTTTGACACGCTGGAACTACTTGGATTACAGTGATTAGTGTCTGACACGAGATACCGACATGATCTGTGGCTGTGGACCACATACATCGAAGGACAACTCATAATGAGTCCAAAGATACGGTGGAATTCCTTCCACTCAATATTTATGTGGAAGCGGTTTTTAATTAGTCCTAATATTGATAAACAAGCCGTTTAACTACACATCTAGTTCGAATATCCGGAAATGTTAACGAGGTACGTAATTTACGCTGAACAAAACTTGAAAATCTTCACGCATTCTTCTGAGAAGCAACTCATATTACTTTATGCCTAATTGTTTGGATGCAGGAATATCTGGAGATATTTTGCATAATAATTATGTTCTAGTGGTTTTTAATCGATGATAAAGTATGTTGATATTTAAATACGTATGGCGTTCGAATCCAAATAATGATTTACGTCATCGGCGGCGAGCATAACAAATAAAAGACATGAGAGTCGGAGTCCACATCAAGGTTTGCAAAATTAATCGTGCAGCCATTGCACGGTATTAAGTTAACCGTTACCTCCATCGGTTCTTTACCTCTAGGAGCTGGTGATGGGGCGCGAGCGTGACCTTGTGACTGACGAAACTCGTCGAGCGACTGTGGGAATTTAGTCTTCATTAACTACACTCACCGGCGAAAGATTTACTTGTTCTCTTTAGCGCTCATAAATCAGGAATTGCAACCGCTAGAAAATAAAATAAACATGGGAGCTCAGGTAGACGTACGGACCGACACTAATAGTCTAATAATACTGTGGGTTTTGGCTCCCAGCCCGCGCTAGGGATGCTCCTAACAAAAAAGGGGAATTTTAAAAGTCAAAAATCTAACATAAATCATTATGCATTGGAGGTCAGTTTTGTTTGAAAATATTCTGTATGCCAAACTGAATATGCATTGAGTTTATGATGTCGATGTCTTTGTGCTTGCGTCAATGTTTTGGCGTTGCTTGGTTCGTTGTCCGTTAGCAACAACCCTAAATTTCTCGTCACGCTGCGTTTCTTTCACGTTTAAGTGGTTTGGAGGAAGCACTATTTATTGCTTTCACACGACTGTCGGACATCAAGTCGCTCATTAATTTGCTTTAGTATTGGTTTCAAGGATAAAATTTATACATACGGCTCTCTCTTTTGCATCATTATAATTCATTGTAACGTATCAAGTATGGTGGAGCATTCTCAAGTTGGTCCGTATTGGAAAGCCCATAAAACCGCTGACACTTAAAAGTAGCTACTAGGACTGCAGAAGAGTTGCAAAGTTTGTTTAAAACTTACCGATTGGACACTGTTCTGAGCCCGGGTCGTCGGCAGAACACCAGCAGCGCCAGCGAGTTGGCAGCCGCCGACACCAGGTAGAGAACCAGGAGCACAACCTCCTCAACCAGCCGGTCCTTAGCTTCCATCTCCTCTGACATTAACGTTTGTCCAGGAGACATGAAAGCAGTTTCCAGTCAACAGTCATCACTATAACAAAACACTGCACGTAACTAGACACTTTCAGTACGAAATACAATCCAGAAGCAAGTCGCTGCAGTGGTAGTCGCGTAAAGTTTTGAGAACACAACGGTCGGGGCGACCGCGTCTTTCTCTCAACGCTGTCGGTTGACAACTGTGTGAACTGCGGGCCGCTCAGCCGGTCGCGCGTGGCAAGCTATCCCCACCTCCGTCTATATCTACTATATCTACTTTTCAGACTGCTTCCACGACTGGGAGACTTGTTTTAAGTAAGTTAAGCTAGTATAAGTTGATTCTTGGTAAGATTTATCGAAGTACTGTTACTAAGGCGGAAAATTATTGCCAGGTATTAGGAGATACTTTCAATCCTTCTTCTTGTATAATGTCTCATGGTATTTAAAGTGTAAAGTAGCTAGTATTCAAATTTACTGATTGTCCAAGCGAAAAACGATTAAGTGCCTACTTACTATATAACAGGCCGAATTAAGACGTATAAAAGCTCTACACGTATGTTACCTTTATGTTGACGAAAACGGGAAAAGGTCAGTAAACTGGCCACTGAATTTCGGCCAAAGAATAAGTTATCAGGCTTCCGCTTTATTTAGGTTACCGCATGGTTAGTGGAAAAATTTGAAACGGACCATGGAACATCTAGTTCTAGCCTCAATATAGGCTGGTGTTGTACCATATAGAGCTGCCTTTTGCCTTAGAGAGGGGGAAAGTACAGTCTTTTTCATCCACAAAAGTCTAGCCGGTTGCCTAAAGTAGAGTAAAACTGCTCTTGCTGAAAACCTAAGTCTTTTACGTGTTTTGTAAATATAGAGTTCACCTAACTTTCCATGAAAATTGTTTTTAACATGACCGGTTCAGTCATTAATATGTTTTTCTTATCTTTTTATTAAAAGGACGCAATTGCCCCTTTTTATTTACTTGTATGTTTTTTCATATCGTGTGAAGTTACAGAAGCTTATATATGTATGGCCTCTATATGCGTGGCCCGGTATTCATTTGGCCGGTTTTTCATAGACTTTTCGGCGGTTGGGTTACATACATAAATCTCTGTTTTGACATTTTTTTGAGACATCTGATTATCCGCGAACTCGATCGATTCTATTTTCATAATTTGTTTTGATTTTGACTTGGTTTTGATACGATCTTAACGATCGTCTGGAGATTGGCGTGTATCTATCTCACGCACGACTTTAACTTTATTTCTAAAACTTAAGACAAGGCCAACCGTAACCGTATGCCCCAACAAATCAGTAATATGCACCTACTAGACACATCACATATAGCTTGTAAGGTTTACTCGGGTAATTCCGAATGTCGAAAACTGTCGGATAATTCCGAAAAGAGACTTTTATTATGATGTAATTAAGGGTGATTTTCATCTGAATTTCGGAATTATCCGACATTCGGTATTACCCGAATACACCTTATCCGACAAAGAGCAACCGGCCGCTCGTATTTCTAGCGAGGACCGATGACTCACATAAATGACACAAATGAAAAAAAAACACCTGAACGATCTGCTAGGTCGTATCAAATTAAGATTAAAACCGCAACGAGTTGTTATATCTGAATCTGGTTCCAGTGTACCTACAGCTTGGCAAAAAAGAGTAGAAATTAAAAAAGTGGCAACACTGTAGTGTCGTCCCGTTTTCTTAAACAAATTGGTTTGAAAGTGACGACACTACTACAGTGTTGTCAGTGTTGCCATTTCTTAATTTCTAGTCATTTTTACCAAGCTGCAATTCGTCGAAACGTCGGATATATTTTAAACGAAAATTTAAATAAATTCGCTATTGACTCGCTACAAATTATTAAATACTTGTTCAAAGCGCGAAAGCTTTAAATGTTATCACTATCGCAACACCTTATAAAACAAAGTCCCCCGCCGCATCTGTCTGAGTATATATGTTCGTTATAAACTCAAAAACTACTGAACGGATTTTCATGCGGTTAATAGGGTGATTCTTAAGGAAGATTTAGGTGTATAATTTGTTAAGGTTCCCGTGCGAAGTCGCGACGGGTCGCTAGTTTATCAATAAGGTAGGTAAGCAAAATTCCGTTGCTAGCAATACGCTGGCCCAATATTACAGGGTTCTATGTTTCACTTTTATCTAAATGAAATTTGAACATTGTCACAGTGCCATTAAGTCGAATTTCAACTATCTTGAAAATGTAACATAGAACCCTGTAATATTGGGCCAGCGAATAGCATCCATGAGTATGAGTGTTTCGAGTGAGCGTTTCAAGTGTTTTGTCACCTACCATTCCGTGGGCTCGATTCGGGAAATAAATTAGAGACTCACTAGATATGAAATTGTAAAGATATGTGACGTTCCACTGCAAAAGATACCTTATGACGGCTGGCGCCGCGATTCGGGAAATGAATTAGAGATTCTCTAGATATGAAATAGTGAAGATTTGTTACGTTCCTCGGAAAAAGGTATCTTATGGCGGCTGGCGCTTACGTCTCATAGCGCCGCAATAATATTGGAGCGGCGTTAAATAATAGCGTAAGCGCCAACCGCCACAACCCCACCCGTGGGACGTCACATATCTTTACTATATCGTGTCTAGTTAATCTCTAATTCATTTCCCGAATCGCGCCGTGTGTCGCGTCATGGTTTTGCCACGTTTGATTGTACAAGGTTGATAAAGATGATCTGATTGATAAACAGTTTTAATCAAAGTGACAATAATGTTACGATGCGATATCCTTAGAAAGAGAATCCTTACGTAGTATTTCGTACACGTCGCCTGTAGAGACCCGGGTAGCTTAGAAAAGCTGATGGTAGTTGGTAAGGTCGAGGGGGAAAGAGGACGCGGTCGATCGCCTACCCGGTGGTCAGACTTGATAAAAACCATCACCGATTTACCAGTACCTGAAGCTATTAAAGGATGACTCACGTTAGACCGGGCCGTGTCCGGGCCGGAGCTTCCGGCGCATCGTTTTCTATGGAAAGCATCACGTGATCACCTGTCATGTCATAGAAAAGTAAACTCCGGAAGCTCCGGCACGGACACGGCCCGGTCTAACGTGAGTCATCCTTAAGACCGCCGAGGACAGGGACACTTGGAAAAGCATGGTACATCGCGCAGGAAACTCTTCAATTAGACACTACCTTCAGCAATGAAGACGCCGACTAAGAAGAAGATCCTTAGAAAGAGCTATAGGTAGCAGCCCGCCTAGCCAAGGTTACAATCGCTATCGCTTCGTCAACGAAAAGCATTATGTCTCTCTATCACTCTTCCAAGTTAGTACGACAGTGACAGTTGCGTTTCGATCGTTACGGAGCGTAAGCGATCGGCATCTTGGCTACGCGGCCTGTTCTCAAAAAATGATCTGCATTACGTCACTAGGGCTGTCAACTAAGTGATACTTAAGGTACTGTTTGGATTCAGTAATGCCGACTGCGACATTTTCGGCAGTAATGTAGCTCTGCAATACTGCAGCAGTAATAGTTTGAATCCGAACGGTAACTCGTATGTGACACCTTTATTATACAAGTGTAATGATATCGAGCAGACAGAAGTACTTACGCTTGTTTGACAATGACTTTGGTACCTACCTATAAAATTAGCTTTGCTCGGAAAACATATAAAAACTCAAAAATGCGCGTTTTCCCAGAGATAAAACCTAGCCAGGTCTTTGACGTATTGAATATCTTATAATAGGTAAGCACCTAGTTAGAATTCCAAAACAAAATTAAATAGGTAGGTATGAAAACACGAAAATGTTTGAATTTATTCAAAGTTTTATTATTGGCTCTGTCTAATAATAGAAATTTAAATTTTATCTGGAAAAGACCTTTAATCAGCTCCTACAGTTTGTAAACATGTTTTTAGATTATTTTTGCTTTTCAATTGTTTTTTGCGACAACCGATACGAGTAGAAATCATATTTACCATTATCATTTATTCATTTAATTTCTTAGATTAGGTATTTTATAATATAAATATAAAAACACTTTTAAAACAATAAAAAATACGGATAAACACATTACGTATAAACATTATATAAAAAACTTACAAAACAATACAAAATAACTATAAACACATTATAAAAAGAGTTTCTCAAGATGTTGGTCGAGACTCTTCGCTATTGGACCGTTCACTGAAACGACTATCGGGGCAATAATGATCGTCGAATCAATATCCCACATGGCGGTTATCTCGTGAGCCAAGTCTAGGTACAGTCAAGGAATTTAAATTCCGACCCATTTCGTACTTTGTCACAGTGACAATCAATATGAAAGCCGCTAGAGACCTCATACGGTTGTCACTGTGACAAAGTACGAAATGGGTCGGAATTTAAATTCCTTGACTGTACTTACTGGACTTGTCCTTCTCGGCCTTCACGATTCTCATCATGGGGGATGGTGATGTCAACGAGCACGGCCCGACGTTGCGATGGATCTTACGATTATTTACCATAATTATTATTAAAATTGTTCGAGGCTGGTCTACTGGCCAAGGTGCGTAGCCAACATGCCAGTCGCTCACGCTCCGTAGCGAACGAAAGGCAACTGTTACAGTCGCACTAATATGGAAGAGTGATAGAGACTATAGAGAGACACAAAGTGCTTCGTTATCGTAACGCATTCGATGTCACCTTGGCTAGGCACCCAGGTGATCCATTGACTAACTAGGTACCTAATCAATCCGCAACACATAGGTAAAAAAGTAAGACCCCCTTGTTGTAAGACCATGCCTTGCTCGAAAATTATTTGAATTTGAAATCGGAAATCTGCCGCTGGACAGATTGCATCATTAGGTAGTTGTTTTCGTTTGAAGATACGTTACTTTTGACATTGACGTATTATCTAATACATATCGTATTTAGACGTAACATTTGACTTATCTTAAAGTTCGAATCGGGCTGGTAGTCAACCAAGTAATCGAAATATAATACATACAAGATGTAGCTAATATTCCGCTATAAATAATAATTCCGCTCTATACTTAATAATTCAACACCTGGAATTAATTATAGTTCGGGATTGCTGGATTTTTAAATACGGTTGATTTTCTACTTTAACGCAATGCTCATACAATCTATTTTTCAGCCGTTATAATTGTGTATGGCATGTCTTAGATGTATTTTTAGGGTTCCGTACCTCAAAAGGAAAAAACGGAACCCTTATAGGATCACTCGTGCGTCTGTCTGTCCGTCTGTCCGTCTGTCACAGCCAATTTGCTCCGTAACTACTGGACCAATTAAGTTGAAATTTGGTACACATATGTAAGTCTGTGACCCAAAGACGGATATGTAACGTCAACAAATGAATTTTAAACATAGGGGCTACTTTTGGGGGGTAAACGATAAAATTAAAAAACAAAGTTTTGAAAACTATATCGTGTTACATATCAAACGAAAGAGCTCATTTTGAGAATCTCAAATATATCTTTTTATAAATTTACGATAAAAAGTTTAGAAGTTATTCAAGAAAATAGACAAAAAATGACCATTCCCCCCCCTCTATCTCCGAAACTACTGGGTCTAAAATTCTGAAAAAAAAACACAAAATAGTCCTTTACCTGAAGATGACAGGAAAACCTATTAGAAATCCTGAGTCAAGCGTGAGTCGGATTAAAGAACAAAAATGCGGTTAACGTTTTTTTAGGGACACAGCCGCAATGGTTTGTCACATAGCGCCAGCTAGTGGTTTAGGTGGAACTTCGTTGGTTTTGATTATTTCTGTTAGTGTTAATTTCTTTTTAGAAATATTGAACAGGATTTAATTTAATTATAGTTTAGGTACAAATATAAATATTTGTATTTCACCTTTTTTCTTGGTATTGTGTCGTTAGTTAATTAAACCTACATGTTTAAAGGGTAGCACGATATGACTGGCAACGTGCTGTTCGTATTGTAAAGAGCACTAAATTTGAAATGGAAGTAAAATAGAATAAGAAGAAAAGACGGCATTGATTAGGTCAGAACATAATATTGTTTGTTACAAAAAATTAGAATATATTAATATAAAACTCAGCGTGGAAATCCATTGTCGCTGTATATAGTTCCAGAAATAAATATTGATATATATTATTGGATACTGGGGTTTAATAGATCGAGGCAAATGTTGCTGAGGAGAGAGGTGTGTGCCCATGAGCGTGGCAAGCTGATGTAAGAGACGGGTCTTCTCAAGATCGGAACGCCTTTCATGGCCATTGTCACAAGTTCCGACCCAAATGCTATTCTTGACCGCTGCAGACTTTTCCGTAAGTGTTACGATTCGGTTCAGTGTTTAGGTGTCTGTCAGCAGTTGTGCACAAGCTAATTCTCATGATATTTGTTATATTTTAGATCGTCAGTCTCGTTCGTCTGGCGGAATGCAGAGGAGTTAACTTTGAGGAATTAACATCGTCTGTGGCCGCAGGTATGTGTTGGCCCTTAGGTAGCCCTTAGGTAGCCCTTAGTAGGCTCATAGTTTACTTGAAGTCTAATTTTATTATTGTCATAGATCGGTAACCTTTTGCTTTTGTCTCATTTATAATGAATAACTTTAATATCATAACTAAGGCTTACTGTGATCTAATGGACAGTGTTACTTGCCAAATTTAATGCTCAGGTGTAACTTTCGTATTATAATTATCTGAATAAGATTTAATTAAACAACTAGTTTGTTGGTGGTTTATCCTAAGTGTAAGAATACAGATATTATTGAACCAACAGCTCTACCGTTAGCAGTCTGAGCTAGAAGTTGTAATTTTAGGGTATGTAGGAGAAGAAATAAATCGACTATCAAGTGGATTCTTGTGTTTTCTTTATTTTATACATTCCCCAAGTATTATGTAATCAGCCGGGTAGGTTTAGAGGTTACATAATTGGCGCCCAACGTGGGGCACAGTATTTTTTACACACTTTAAATTCAAATTTTACACATAGGTACACACACAAATTATGTTTAATATTTTATATTTCCTATTGTTTAAGATAAACCGTTTTTTATTAGAATATTATAGAATTACTTCAACAATTACACATAAAGTAATAAATACATTCATTGACTACAATTGGTTCTATTTATAAATATACTCAAATGCTACTGTGTTGGCCCTGTCTACAACTATATAAAGTACCTTGAAAAAAATGCCTTGTTTGCCAGTTTAGTACTCAAAATTGATGGTTTATCCAAATAGACTGAATTGTAAAATACAGATTCCTTGTGGGCGCCAATTATGTAACCTGTAATCCTACGAAAATGTACCCGGCTGGTTACATAATACTTAGGGATGTATAAAATAAAGAAAACACAAGAATCCACTTGATAGTCGATTTATTTCTTCTCCTACATACCCTAAAATTACAACTTCTAGCTCAGATTGCTAACGGTAGAGCTGTTGGTTCAATAATATCTGTATTCTTACACTTAGGATAAACCACCAACAAACTAGTTGTTTAATTAAATTTTATTCAGATAATTATAATACGAAAGTTACACCTGAGCATTAAATTTGGCAAGTAACACTGTCCATTAGATCACAGTAAACCTTAGTTATGATATTAAAGTTATTCATTATAAATGAGACAAAAGCAAAAGGTTACCGATCTATGACAATAATAAAATTAGACTTCAAGTAAACTATGAGCCTACTAAGGCCTACCTAAGGGCTACCTAAGGGCCAACACATACCTGTTGCCACAGACGATGTTAATTCCTCCAAGTTAACTCGTCTGCATTCCGCCAGACGAACGAGACTGATGATCTAAAATATAATAAATATCATGAGATTTAGCTTGTGCACAACTGCTGACAGACATCTAAACACTGAACCGAATCGTAACACTTACAGAAAAGTCTGCAGCGGTCAAGAATAGGATTTGGGTCGGAACTTGTGACAATGGCCATGAAAGGCGTCCCGATCTTGAGAAGACCCGTCTCTTACATCAGCTTGCCACGCTCATGGGCACACACCTCTCTCCTCAGCAACATTTGCCTCGATCTATTAAACCCCAGTATCCAATAATATATATATCAATATTTATTTCTGGAACTATATACAGCGACAATGGATTTCCACGCTGAGTTTTATATTAATATATTCTAATTTTTGTAACAAACAATATTATGTTCTGACACTAATCAATGCCGTCTTTTCTTCTTATTCTATTTTCCTTCCATTTCAAATTTAGTGCTCTTTACAATACGAACAGCACGTTGCCAGTTATATCGTGCTACCCTTTAAACATGTAGGTTTAATTAACTAACGACACAATATCAAGAAAAAAAGGTGAAATACAAATATTTATATTTGTACCTAAACTATAATTAAATTAAATCCTGTTCAATATTTCTAAAAAGAAATTAACACTAACAGAAATAATCAAAACCAACGAAGTTCCACCAAAACCACTAGCTGGCGCTATGTGACAGGTTTAAGTGAAACGTGATGTAGACAGGTATTGCGAAGGCCCTAGGCGGATATCCACATAAGGCTGAAGGCCCGAAGCGTCCCAAAGAGGCGTGCCTTTAGCTTCAAGCGTGAGTCGGACTGAAGACAAAAAATGTGACTATGCTGTATCTGGCACATAGCCGCAATGGTACTTGTATAGTCAACAGCAGAAGTTGCTAAGCGGGCGAGGAGTTTAAAATTACCTTGACATGCTCTTATTGTCTTTACTATAATGTCGCGTCCAGATCATTTTAAACCACTCGCCCGCTTAGCAACTTCTGCTGCTGACTGTACTGATTGATTAGGTTACTATTGTTTCGTGTTTTAAAAAGCACTAGGTATACAGGGTGGCTAAAAAATAAACTAAGTGCATTCCCGTTGCCAACGTGCATGTGCAACCCTGATATCGCGAAGAATAATTTGGCTGTTTCATATATTTTGGGTGGCCGTATTCTAATGGAAGATACCTACTTCATTTTTCGCGATTTCGGGGTTGGTCCCATACTAAAAGTTGCTCAGTATAATCCCAAAATCTCTCTGGCTATGGGAATACACTTATTTTTTGGCCACCCTGTAGGTATTATCTCTCTTCGGCCTTCGCTTTTAAAACACTTTCGGAAGTTGTAGGAAGCGCGACCCGTCGGACGCTCGAGTTTTCAGCTCTACGCATTTGGACACTTGTACTATTATTCGGCATTCAATCTTCAGAGATATAGAGATATAAGCCATCACGCCAGAAAACTTCATGTTACATCTGGTTTTTGATTGACCCATTCGGGTTTTTCAAGACGTTTCACACACGTCACGTTTCAAGTACAAAAAAATTTTTGAAAATTGTGTGATGTACGGAACCCTTGAAACGCGAGTCCGACTCGCACTTGACCAGTTTTTTTTTATTAAACAAAATTATTTTCGAGTCAAGCTTCTGTCACACTCTTCAAGTATATTAATCTAGTTTATAATATCGTAGTTATTGCACATGTTGTATGTACTTTAATTATAGTAACGTTAAAACAATGATTTGTTAGTGAACCACAAAATTAATATCCACACGTAATAATCGACCCAAAATTAAGCTACATACGGTTGAAAATTGCACACAATACTCACTTACTTAACATGAAAATTACAATAATTACATGCTGACATGAAAATTCAGCAAACAGTAAATAATAGTAATAGTGTTCACACCTCGTAAACGTAAGTAAATAAATAAAGACCTATGCAACACGATTGCGACTAATAGACTCTGCAAAGTGTATTCAACTTTATCAGTTAGACTATAGAGTATATAATACGGCAATCTGGTTTCGCAATAGTTGCACGAGTCTTTTGCGTGGAGAACTGGGGAACGTTGTTACAAAGTTCAGTATCTTTCATTCGAAGGAAGTGGGTGGGCTCATATTTTATTTATATATTTTTTTACATTTGATTTGTAGTCCTGCCTTTTTTCAATATTCATAAACGTGATGACTTCTCTTTTTTTTGCACACTTAGGCCCACTTGCACCATTCCTCACGGGGTTAACAGGTTAAACCTAGAGTTACTATGGTTACCAGTACTATTTGACACTGAGTTAACGATTTAACCGCTTAACCCCAGGTTAGTGGGATGGTGCAAGTGGGCCTTAGATTATCTTTAAGCGATCATTTATCATTATAGATTTGTAATCTTCCTTTAGGTGTTATTTTCTACTCTACAATCATCATCCTTTTGACGCCATAGGCATGAAGTTCAAAGATGCAACGTTGCATGTAGTAGGTACTACGTAAACTATTATGACCTAGCGTAATATTAACCTAAGATCATTAGACCATTAGCAACTTTGTCGGGGACACTGTTTATTGACGTTTTATGGTAACAGTCCATTTCTGACTGCAGCTGCACTACTAGTACTGACGCGTCGCTGTTATTGTCAATTTCCATAGTAAAATGAACAGTAATGCAGCTGTCGTTGGAAATGGACTGTCACCTTTAGTGTAGGTACATAATTGCAGCTATAAAGTGCAATAATTAGTACCTACTAATACTTGTGAATGAAGATGATAATTATTTAGGCTAATTGGATGTAAATGTGTGTGGTAAAATGTTTTACCAAAGGTCTTAAATGTTAACAGTTGTATGTACCTATTATCTCAAGAAAATAATTAATTCAACTAAACTGCAAAACGTAATTCAAGACCAAAAAAAGTAAGACAATGTTGCCACTGCAATAATTTGTTCAGAAAGTATGGTACATTTTAAACTTATATTAGGTTCGCCAAACATACGTTTAACGGCGACATGATACACTCATTTTCAACGTTATTACCTTAATCTAACTTACATTTCTAAGGTTAATACATAATGATAATATATGAGCACAGTAAACTGAAATAAATGTCATATACTAAGAAAAAGTGACCAACACCACCTGCCAGGCACCTGCCGCGATAGCAGAGGACGCTGGTTCGATTCCAGCCTGGGGCACTGGAGGCCTTGGTCACTTTTTCTTAGTATATGACATTTATTTCAGTTTATAATTTATATAGAATTATGCGATCGAATCCCGATTGCGTTAAAATAACGACTGTATGGAATCACGAATGTAGTAAACTGCGATTGCGTCGAAAAAATATTGTGTAGAATCGCGAATAGGAAGAATTGCGTTTGTGTTATCGATCGCATAATTCTTTATATAGTAGTGTTTCTACTTGATAAAAACAAATTAAAAATATTTCCTGGAAAATAATTTAATTTGTTCAAATACTTCATAGTATATGAGCACAGTATAAGCTGTCTTTGCTAAATAAGCTAGCTTTGATAAATAATTACGCTAAGATTTATTAGTAATTTTACTCCTACAATTTAAAAAAAGTACTTTTATTTACTTATTTTTACATAAATACAAGACGCGCTAGTAAAAAAGTGGCAACATTTCTTACTTTTTTTGGTCTTGAATTACGGTTTGCAGTATAAACTACATAAACTTTAGGTAGGTACTTCCTTTTGGGAGAGACTGGGGCGCTCACAAAACGAAATATTGAAAAGTATTTTTAGGGACCCGGACAGCCTATTTTTCCGATATTTGACTGTCTGTACATCGAGATGAGAATCGGAAATAACGATGAATGACCCGTGAAGTGAATTAAGCCGATGAGGGGATTCACTTTTGTATGGAGAAAAAAAAAGTTGTAATATTTTTCCTGACTTTGCTCACCAATGGAGTCTCCCCACACTAAAATCTATCTATTTCAATTTTCAAAAGAATCGAATAACGTTTATAGGTTGCACAAGTTGAAAAGGTAGAGTGAGAACCCCATACATTGCGTGAAAATGAACTATGTTCTATAATGACAAAATATAATGAACTGATACTAAAATCGAATGAGAAAACTGAATTTTGCATCTAAAACACGATAAAAACACTTTTCCTTTGGAAAAACGTGGCATAACTGAAAAATCTTAATTAGAACATATATCGAGTAACAAAAATTTAAGTTTACTACTAATTTTAGAATTTATTTCTATGTAGAAGGTTCAGTATCACACTACTCTCCGCTTTGATGATAGTCGCTTAAACCATTTTCTACCCTCCGATGTAGAGTCGTTGGTTATTTGGAAAATCTTTGTTAATGATGTGCAACCTCTAAATGTTGACCGATTTTAATTTTTTTAACGTATAATATTTTTTTATCAGTTAGAACAAGAATTCGAGCAAAGTCAGATGAAAATCGAAAATTCGGAAAACCCTACTACCCTACTATTGAAAGTTTTATCTACTCCTAATTCACAAATCGCTAAGTCTAAGTGACATTTCCCTGTTGCTCTGTGAGCTAGTGTTCCGGCAGCAAACGCTGCCATCCGGTAACTGAGGGCCTACCACGAAGCACGTTCGACGTGTTGCCTCCCGGTCACATTTACGTATGAATTTACAAGTGGAACAGAGAGGCAACACGTCTAACGTAGTTCGCGGTAGCCCTCTGAGGCGGCTTGAACCGCCCGGGCACCCGCACTCACAGATCACCTCGATGGAGTACATAGAAGTAGCATCCTATAGAAGTGGTGTGTGCGTGCCTCCGTGAGGGACAAAACACGTTTTAACATCCCTGACAATATACCAAAAATAATCTATGTAATTACAATAACAATCTACGGTCGGGTTATTTGTTGCCCACCAATAGCTCATACTAACAAAAAGGTGGGGAACAAGCAAAAGTGAGACTGTGACAAGGACAAGCAATAGTACCGCTTTCTCTGCTACTCCTACTGAAAGTTCTATAAGTGTATCTCGTTCGGTCATTTGGCCCCTCCCCCGTGTCTTCTCTATATTATTGTACCTCTATGATGGAGTATAACTCACACGGGAAAACCACAGATAAGTATAATCATTTAATTTTGTACAAACAGCAACATCCCTCATTGCACATCGGTGAACCTTATTACAAAAGGCATAAGGTCCACGGATTGTGGGCGGCGGTATATGTATTGGAACTTATAAAAAAAAACACGAAGCTATTTATCGAATAGGTACTGAGGGATTGACGCGAAAAACAAATAACTATTTAAATTTCTTTATCTATCTCTATCGCACGAAAGAGAAGCAGATAACGAGTTACATTCACGACTCTCACGGCGCGATTCGGGAAATTAATCAGAGATTAACTAGATAAGTGACGTCCCACGGAAAAAAAGCGGGTGGCGCTTACGCTACGAGTACCTATCGTTAACGTCGCTCCAATATTATTACGCGACGTAAGCGCCAGCCACCGTAAGGTATACCTTTAAAAGGTGTTTGCCGTGGAACGTCACATAACTTTCTCATTCATTTCCCGAATCGTGGTGCCAGCCGCCATAAGGTACCTTTTGCCGTGGAACGAGGAACGTCACATATCTTTACTATTTCATATCTACATATAAATCTCTAATTCATTTCCCACGTCCACGCGTTTTTACGCAAATTTTCGTAGATTTTGATAGACGCAAAACAGAAACCAGAAATGCATCGACAGTCGTGTCAAGGTCACATATTAACAATATCATATCAATTTAAAAAAATAATAATCTGAATACAGCTGCATATGCTGAACAAGAGCAGTTGATCACATACTAGCGTTGTCTCAGTGAATCATTGCACGAGCAGCGTAATAGTAAATACTCGGTTGTAATGTAACGCACTGTGCAAATATACTTGACCTTACTTGAAGGATATAATAAGAACGACAGGCAAAGAAAAATACCAATTAATGTTTAGGTTATACCGAGCAACTTTTGCTATGGGACCAACCCCGAATACGCGAAAAAAATTGGATGTTTCATACATTATAGCCGTCTACACTAAAAGTTCAGTGACCACACTTCAAATAAGGAGGGTAGCAATAGTTCTGAAATGTTCCATTTAGAAGAAACGTTTAAAAGACGTATTTACTCCGGTTGACCCTATTTATAATCTTCACTATTTCTTTGTTCTTGATAAAGAGTTTTGGACATTCATCTGTATATATGTAGGTGTGTTAAATTTCAGATTAGCTTTAGTGATTAGTAGCACCGCCCACAATCTCTCTGCTTTGCCTTAAGGTTGACTGGTAGAGAATGCTTTTGGCATTTAGTCCGCTTTTTGTACAATAAGTTTCCTTTTGTGCAATAAAGTTTAAATAAATAAATAAATCTGTGAGCCGTGCGTGCCCGAGGATCCGAACCCAACACGTATCAGGCCCATTGGCATTTCAATTGCATGTAAGGGATACTATTATTATTACCTCTCCTCTATTGTAGATTTTTCTTGTCCTTTGACACGGGCATCCCACACAACGAAGGGCACACAAAGGGGACACAACGTGCAGCATCCAATCGGTATACCCCTTTAGAGCTGTTTCCCAATGACGTCCAGTTTTTTGCAGGTACGGTTTTTTGCAGGATTCCGTTTTGGTAGAGTATAGGTGCTAATATATAGTTCGTTTTTTTAGCATTAGAAATAAGGTAAACAATCTTGATGTGTATTTTAATTGAAAAACACATTTTAAAAATAAGTTACGGCAAATATGTAACAATTATGAATGTAATACGATCATTTATATTCTTCTGCTATCATAAGTAATAGTTATTGATTTTTAAAAAGCGTTTTTCAATTAAAAGACATGTCAAGATCGCTTACCGTCTTTGAAGTTCTTTCTAATGCTAAAAAAACGAACTATAGTAACTTTCACACTCTAATATAGGATTCTGTTTGCGGAATCCTGCATGCATACTTCAGAAAACTGGATGCTTCAAAAAACCGTACCCGCAAAAAACTGAACGTCAGTGGGAAACAGAGGGCCTGCCGCGAACCACGTTCGAAGTGTTGCCTCCCTATCGCACTTACGTACAAATTTACAAGTGCGACAGAGAGGCTACACGTCGAACGTGGTTCGCGGCAGGCCCGCAGCTCTTACAAAGCATTGAATTGTCGACTTCACTTGTTGGCTTTAGGCATTGCGCAAGCTTTCTGAAACTCCGGAATATGTATTATGATTGTTACGTGTACGGGTAAGACGAAGAACAGGAGATATCAGGCCCTAAAAAATAAAAAAGTGGTATAAACAACAAAATGTAAAAAATACGACGTATTTTAACAAAGTGTCTGGCGTCCCATGATCGTGATAAACAAAATAGCGTAGTAGTGCAGGGTGGTTGACACTGTTCACATATGGCGTAATTAAATTTATTACCGTGACGAAAATGTATGAAATCATGCTTCAAGCATGTAGTGATCGACGTAAATTAAAGCTAGTATTAATACGATAAATATACAAACAGCCGATATAATATACGACATAGAATTTCAAACAAATATTATTAATGAACAAGCCAAATCAACATATTCCAATACTATATAATACATATATTATTTATTTATTTATTTATTAGAGCTTTCAATTATTCCACAGAGAATTGAATTAAATTATTTATAATTCTTATTTGATATAAAAGTTATTTATTTTATTTTTTCTACTGTAGACCCCTTCTGGGTAAAAGCCTCCTCCAGCTGTTTCCATTTGGATTTATCTAGCGCTACACTATGCCAGTCTTTGCCTGCAGTGGCAACAATCTCGTCCTGCCACCTGGCTAGTGGATGTCCTCTCTTTCTTGAGCCATAGGGCCCCTTCCATTTGGTCACCTTTCCTGTCCACCTCCCGTCGTTGAACCTTGCCACATGACCGGCCCATCTCCATTTCATGCTCTGAGCAAAGTGCAAGGCATCAGCTACTTGTGTCCTTTTTCTAATGTCGGAGCATCTTATTCTGTCTTTTAATTTGATGCCTAGACAGTGCCTAGATATAAGTACCTACTATCGCTCTGTCGCCGTAACACCGAAGCCGCTTTGCTCGGAAGATGCTTTTACCTTAAGGGAAGTTTTTCATCAGCCTTTGAAAGTCCCTCGGCTAAAAGGCATAGGCATTTTACCTTAACCCATCATTTGACCCTATCTACTGCGCATTCTTTGGCACGTTTCTCATTTTTTTTTTTATATCCCTAGGTATTTACGTTTTAATGTAAAGGTGGCCACTGACGAGCCTTCCAACAGACCAAATAGCGTGGCTGCAATCCAAAATCGGCCCGTGAACGTCAAAAACGTACAATGTTTAATATTAGGATGCCGTCCATTTGGATGAATCCATTGTAACGGCATCCATTTGGAAGGCTCGTCAGTGGCCTGCTTTACATTCAGCCATTTATTATCCATTATGTTTAAACCCGCGATTGCATCGACGTATATCTCAAGACGGGCCTTACGGGCACTAAAAATGGTAGGTAAGTACTTGTTCAGCGGTGTCACGAATTCGAGCCAATCGTGCAGCGTAACGCGACTAGTTGCGACCAATCGCGCGCGTGATGCGAAGTCATCAATGATCAACTAATCGCGATGTAGCGGTGTCACACCGCTGTACTGGTCCTATTCATGCCCCATTCTTATTGCCCGTAAGGTAACATTCCATTTCTGACCGCAGCTGCACTACTGGTACTGAAGGCGTCGGTATTATTGTCAATTTCCATAGTAAAATGAAAAGTAGCGCAGCTGTCGTTGGAAATGGACTGTCGCCTTAAGGACAGTATATAAGTATTTTTTGAAATACAGGCGATCGGAATTTGTAATCTAGTGGTATTACCACTCGATTTCATATCTAATAGTAGAATTTAAGTGCCTAGTATTGGAGATATTATTTAACGATATACGCGAAATCGAGTGGTCGAAATTCAAAAATCGGCCCCTTGGGCTGATTCCGCATGGGCGCAGAAGTCAAAAGCGTCTTGTAATCACAATGATTATATTTAATCAAAAGCACAACTAGCACATAATTTAGATGGAAATGTGAAGTGTATGTTTATCCCGTTTACGTGGTAACAGCATTCAAAACTAAAACTAGAGCATATAGCACAGAGAAATGTAAAAACGAATTAATATACTTTCGTTCTGCTGGACTTGCCAACATTTATGATGCAACTCTGTCTAGAGTTAAGCTACGAAAAGTCTGCAGCGGATTTGATAGCCTGGAAGTATTATTTGGAACGTCAAACTTCTATAAAATGATGACATATAAATAACACTGACACTGCGAGAGCTATCAAAATCGCTGCAGACTTTTCGTGGCTTAACTATATCCGTTCATCTGTCTCATCTGTCTGTCACACCACACTGCTAAAAGTCGTAGATACAACCCCACCCACATCAAACCCGGGGTCCCCACACCCACAAAAACCTCGACGGCGTTGGCGAGATGACCTTGACGCCTTTGATAGGTACTGGTGGGAGACGGTTCAAGACAGGGATACGTGGAAAGGGAGGAGGGAGGCCTTTGCCGAGCCGTGGGACACTAGGGCCTAGGCTTTTAAAGCCTAGAGTCTAGGCTAGAGTCTAGGCTTATAAATAATATAATAAATAAATAAGTCATAGATAAATAAGTTATAATAGTTTCGTTTCATTTCTAGACGTCCGGTGTCTGCTACTTGAAGGGATGGAAGCCTCGGTGCTCGAGTCTGATTCGCATTTGCTCGATTTTTAAATGACTGATGTTATTTCAGTAATGACAATATTTTAGTGGTGGTTTGGAAAGATAAATTTGCCTAAAAAATATTCCGTGCCAATTTCTTTGACGTCAGTAATGTCATTAGCAGCAATCCTACCTAAAATTAGCCAAAATTTAGACGCTGTACATTTGAAAAGTACCTTAGGGACAAAACTACGACTAAAGGATGACTCACGCTAGACCGGACCAGGGCCGGGCCGCAGCTTTCATTTTCTAAAAAGCGAAAGCACCACGTGACCACTGCATGGCGCCACCAGCCACCACATGCCGATGACATGTCGGACACATCGGCCTGGGCCCGGGCCGGTCTAGCGTGAGTCATCCTTAAATCTACTTTCCAGGAGAGAATGATTGTTTTAAAAACATCTTACTATCCAGGCTAGTGTAAGTAAAGTTACAACAAAAAGTTTGAAATGGATGTCATTTTGCGCTAATAATGTCAATAGAAAACCAAAAGAAAAGATTTGAATGTACACGTTTGATGTACAGTCACCTGCAATAATATGTTACACTACGAAGGCCGCAAAAATATCTGACACGTATGATCTTATTTGTAGAGCCATAAGAAGGTGTCACATATTTTAGCGGCATTCGAAGAGTATTTAACATAATAATTACGAGTATTATTGCAGGGGATTGTAGGTACAATGGCGTTCAATATTATAGTGCATGGATATTAGATGTCGACCTTAATGCCTAAATACGAGTATTACGGTTGAAACATGTACATGCACTTTTGAACGCCAGTGCTATACTTACGAAAAAATGATCCTTACGGCATTGTAAATTTTTAGAGTAATTTTGTTTTTCGTTTATCTGTGGAAGATGATGCTTTGTGAAAATTAGCTTGAAGCGATTTCACGTGGCCCCGGAAATATCCAAGTGGTCCCAAGGGTATAAAGGTATTTAACCACATAAAGCGTTAAGCAATATTAAAATTATCATAATGACCGTGCGCGAGCGTCGTTAACTAATTACGAGCGATAATAAACCTTCTGAAAACATTTACGAGTCCAGCAAAATTCATGGCTAAGGTTCATGGTTTCGGGCAGGTCAAACGTAGTGCCAATATCGATTTAGAATAACTATAGAAATCCGACTAGAGCTTAAACCACAGAATAAGTACCTAATAGTACTACCGTACAGAAAGGACACTTCCTACAAAACCGAAGTTTGACAGCGATTCAGGGTCGAATCATGATATCCCTTTCTAACTTATGGCACTATCCCTTTCGGCTATTTAGGGTTGTCAAAATTCAAGTAATTATCTTATCGCACGCCGTCGCACGTGGTCGTGCACGCAAAGGGACGTCAATTTGTGCCAACCCTAATAATTGCTCGGAGCAATGCTGAGCCGAATGAAGCCGAATTTGCACGAACGGTGCGATTCGGGAAATGAATTAGAGATGAACTAGATATGTGACGTTCCACTGCAAAAGGTACCTTATGGCGGCCGGCGCTTACGTCGCATAGTGCCGCAATAATATTGGAGCGGCGTTGGTAATAGCGTAAGCGCCAACCGCCATAGGGTACCTTTTGCAGTGGAACGTCACATATATTTACTATTTCATATCTAGTAAGTCTCTAATTCATTTCCCGAATCGAGCCGGAAGTCAGGAGTGTCTAGCCACTGCTCAAACCACCCCACGGGAATTGTGCTGCGAAGCCCGCGAGCGACTCACCTGCAACCAGCAGCACCACACACCGAGGGCGGCAAAAATATCTGACACGATTCACACGATCTTATTTGTAGCGCAATAAGAGGGCGGCACATATTTTTGCGGCCTTTGTTGTGTAACATATTATTATTAGTGTAGGTGACTGTACAGCGCGCATATTGATAAAGTCAAATATACCTCGCTAGAGGTTTGAGATGGACCCCGGACCCTATAGTATGTAAAATGTGGTTTCAGTTAAATATCTTGAGATTTAGAAATGTTATAGATTTCAGAGTCCTGAACAAAAGTCTCTAGGGGTGCTATCACTGTTTCCGAGTCCCTTTCAGAGTTTCGACTGATATTGTAGTAAATTAAATTTTTTATTGACCAATCACAACTATTTATTTTATCGTGTATTGTGTTATATGTGAAGCACCAAAACTAGGTAACACTCCGTAGATACCAAAATTTCCGTGAGACACAGACATATTAAATATCTTAATAAGAACGGGTCACTCACATATTTTAAGTCGAAAAACGCTCGACATGTTTCAATCCGTACCGAGGAGTGTCATCAAGAGCTTGCGTTTACGGTGACGGACGGACTGATTGGCGCCGAGTCATCGGGCGCGGAGAGCTGCGGCCCGCAGTCTGCGCCGGTCCTCGCAACATTTCGAGCGTTTTTCGACTTAAAATACGTGAGTGACCCGTTCTTAAGATATTTAATACTCCGTAGATACCTACATAATCTTGTATTGTAATTAGATTTATATATATGTAATTTGCAAGTTTTCAAGGTTCAGTAATAATTAATTAAGAAATTATAATAACCTAAGTACCATCATAATACAATTCTAATTCTTCGTAGTTACTTTTCGGGGGTTGGTCATTACAGTACAGTTGAAATTATTCCAGATGTTCAGAAATGATAAAAAAATACAATTTCAAATTGAGTCTTCTTACCTAGGACGTAAGTTCGATATTCAAACTGATTTTTTGCAAGAAAGATCTTAGTTCATTTCGGTTATAACAGTTTAGAGCAAGCCATTTGTTTCATGTATACGTGCCTTGTCTGTGAATTCTAGTTAATGAGTTGGCATTTCGTATTTACTAGTACTAATGGGTATTTAAAAATGTCAAGGCTCATTTGACAAGAAATTGTAGAAATTAGTGGCAACTTCGTAGTGTCGTCCCTTTCAAATCAATGTAAGAAAACGGGACGACACAATGTTGCCTCTTTTTAAAGCACCGTACAAAACTTTGTTCACGCCGACGCTCTTATTAATTTCTACAATTTCTAGTCGGTCTATAATCGTGGCGTAAATTTTTCAGCGGGCCTATGATGGCCGCGCTTCTTTTGCTAAGAGACGTGTGTCTTTCTAAGTATAGCGAGTGCGAGAGTGACGAAAACGATAGACGAAAAGTGTGACCATCATCCGTATAGTAAGTACTTAGTTTTTTAGTCTTTCTCTGTAAAGAACGATAACAGAAACACTGGGTATTCAAGGAGAGTCCACCCGATATACTATTATAATAATTATTCATTATTTAGAATTTTAGAGCAAAGAAGTACTCTTAAAATTTCCTAACAGCACAGAATAAATAATGGTACTAAGTACAGAAGACTCACTCTCTAACAAAACGCGTCTGTTACGATCAGCACAGATATGGCCGCTAGGTGGCGACAGCGCCACGCGCGGCTTATGGCAAACCCCAAAATTGGGGCCGAACGGATGTACTTTTAGCTACCTGTAGCAAAGCTACGAAATCGCGGAGTGAGACACGCCTGCTAACAGGCAAGTTTTAACTGTTTAATTTTGTTATAACTGTGTAGCCGCCTATTCTATAGCGCTGCGCTCAATTTGCTTCTTAATTTATCGTAATAAATTATTATTTACCTGCATAATTTCTAGCAATAGCCATGGCAACAGAATTTCCAAGCGAAATGCTATGTTTTCACAGCTCTCGATAGTATCAATAGTTATTGCGGTAAATAAAGATAACAACAGGGAAAATACCTCGTTATCAAACAAAACCTAGACAGACATTCAATCAAGTAATTATCTAGCTGATAGTCTTATTATACCTAGTTATCCTGCTTTTTATCAAGGTCCATTTTCCAATTACTTTCATTGTTATTTTACACAATACAGTTAGTTAGGTCCACAGAAAAAGGATCTGTATTCCCCTAACGTTGGCACCCCTTTCTTTTCTCCGGGATATCCCGGCGCACATCCCGGCGTCAATCCTTGCATACGATAGAGAAAATCTCCTATATATAATTAACAAAAAAACTGGGAGCCTAGCAAAGATGACGATCGTAGCATCTGTCATCCCGATACATTTTTACATTTCGTTTAGCGTTTGGTACGATTGTCATCTTGGCCAGGCCCCCAGGTAATGCGTCTTTCTGTTTAAAAAATGCTTGTTGCTAGGCGTACTTGAATAAATAATATTTAGAATCTAGAATCTTGAATTTTCGCTATTATTTTTTCAGCTTGTCCCTGCTCCTGAAACGAAAGAAAGAAAGTTTATTATGTTTAAATAACTTTTATTTGTATTTAGTGTCCTACTGTAAAGCCACCTTAATAGACAGAGTGTAACGCTGCCTTAACGAAAAAATCGATGACATCTAGCCACAGGACCGCCAAACATGGAAATTGCTCCACCGATAAGAGTCATACTTTTAAATATAGACAATATATGTAGTATGATGATTAATGTAAAGCCAGGGGAATTCCATTGCTGAGGAATGATTCGCGAGCGATAGTGTTTTATCAATATAATAATTTTTTTTAAAATCGCATATCAGCCCATGACCTGTCTCAATAAAATACATTGGTCATCAAATTACCCATTTCGCAACTCCGATAATTCTCAAATAATTCAATAGTAAACAAATAATAAGATAAGATATGATATATGTTGGTGCGAGTCAGAAAGTTGATTCATGTACCAATATTATCTGTTCTGGTATTCCCATTCATGTTTTATGAGTATTACGTCTCGTAAATCTAGACACGCGGCAGCGTGTCAAGCCAAGTTCAAGCAAAGGAACTGGCTAGCCAGCGCCAAGTGTAATATTACACGAACCACTTGGTGCCACTTTTGACCCTTCTATAACTCAAAACATCTTTAACGTAAACACATAAAACTACGTGTGTTTAATTATATCCATAAGGACATCTAGAAGCCCAAATTTCATGAAGCTAGCTCAAACGGTTATAAAGATACTAGATGAAAACCCGGCCACGCTCGGGTAAAATAAATAATAATAATAGGTAATACTCATTTTGAATTAAGTAACCTATCTCATCTCAGAAAACTTTAAATCCGTAACATACAATTATAACTCTAAAAATTTACTATTCCGATATATCTAAAAACAAATAATTATGTAATTAAAAAACCTAATCCGCTTTTCTGGTAGCAGTTCGGTTCTGTAAGGGTCGCAGTTCTAACCTAACCTAACCCACTTCTGGTTGCAGTTTGGTTCTATAAGGAATTAAGGATCACAGTTCTAGCCTGACCCACTTTTCTGGTCGCAGATCGGTTCTGTGAAGGCTGCATTTATAACCTAGCCCACTTTCCAATCTCAAAAGAGGGAACCCTTTTGTACCTACCCTTCATGGCACTAAAGTGAAAGTATGGAAATTATGACTGCGATTTCTAACAAAGTGTCTGGCGTCTCATGATCGTGATAAACAAAATAGCGTAGTAGTGCAGGGTGGTTGACACTGTTCACAGATGGCGTAATTAAATTTATTACCGTGACGAAAATGTATGAAATCATGCTTCAAGCATGTAGTGATCGATGTAAATTAAAGCTAGTATTAATACGATAAATATACAAACTGCCGATATAATATACGACATAGAATTTCAAACAAATATTATTAATGAACAAGCCAAATCAACATATTCCAATACTATATGATACATATATAAGTACATACCTACTATCGCTCTGTCGCCGTAACACCCAAGCCGCTTTGCTCGGAAGATGTTTTTCATCAGCCTTTGAAAGTCCCTCGGCTAAAAGGCATAGGCATTTTACCTTAACCCATCGTTTGACCCTATCTACTGCGCATTCTTTGGCACGTTTCTCATATCCTTTTTTAGGGTTCCGTACCCAAAGGGTAAAACGGGACCCTATTACTAAGACTTCGCTGTCCGTCCGTCCGTCCGTCTGTCTGTCAACAGGCTGTATCTCACGAACCGTGATAGCTAGACAGTTGAAATTTTCACAGATGATGTATTTCTGTTGCCGCTATAACAACAAATACTAAAAACAGAATAAAATAAAGATTTAAGTGGGGCTCCCATACAGCAAGCGTGATTTTTGACCAAAGTTAAGCAACGTCGGGCGTGGTCAGTACTTGGATGGGTGACCGTTTTCTTTTTGCATTTTTTTCCGTTTTTTTTTGCTTTATAGTACGGAACCCTTCGTGCGCGAGTCCGACTCGCACTTGCCCGGTTTTTTTATATCCTAAAGGTGGCCACTGACGAGCCTTCCAACAGTCCAAATACAACAATCTGCAATCAATTTTGGCTGCAATCCAAAATCGGTCCGTGTATGTCAAAAATGTACAATGTTTAATATTAGGATGCCGTCCATTTGGATGAATCCATTGTAACGGCATCCATTTGGAAGGCTCGTCAGTGGCCTGCTTTACATTCAGCCATTTATTATCCATTATGTTTAATCCCGCGATTGCATCGACGTATATCTCAAGACGGGCCTTACGGGCACTAAAAATGGTAAGTACTAGTTCAGCGGTGTCACAAATTCGAGCCAATCGACGCGACTAGTTCCGACCAATCGCGCGCGTGATGCGAAGTCATCAATGATCAACCGCGTTGTAGCGGTGTCACACCGCTGTACAGAGCGGCTACCGCGAAAACCGAAATTCGCAAATTACGGGGATCCTTCTCTTTTACTCCAACGAAGGCGTAATTAGAGTGACAGAGAAAAATCCCCGTAATTTGCGAACTTCGATTTTCGCGGTTATAGCCCTGGTCATTCCAACATTCCATTTCTGACCGCAGCTGCACTACTGGTACTGAAGGCGTCGGTATTATTGTCAATTTCCATAGTAAAATGAACAGTAGTGCAGGTGTCGTTGGAAATGGACTGTCACCTTAAGGCCAGTCCTGAGATATACGTCGATCGAATGTCAATATATTCAGCCGTAAAGGTCGCGATTGTAATGGATACAAATAACGGCGCGCGGTCAGAATTTATTCAGAATTCATGAACTAAGTATGTCACACTGTAATTGTGACAGATATTTGGGGTTCATTCGACCTTAGAAAACGTGACTTGGGTAATTAGGGTTCCGTACCAAAAAGGTGCAAAAGGAACCCTTATTGGACAGCAGTGGAAGCGGATTTGGAGGCCGATTTTTGAATTTCTATCGCACGATTTCGTCACTCGAAAGACGGTGAAAAACGGAGATATGCTATTTTTTGAAATACAGGCGATCGGAATTTGTAATCTAGTGGTATTACCACTCGATTTCATATCTATTAGTAGAATTTAAGTGCCTAGTATTGGAGATATTATTTAACGATATACGCGAAATCGAGTGGTCGAAATTCAAAAATCGGCCCCTTGGGCTGATTCCGCATGGGCGCAGAAGTCAAAAGCGTCTTGTAATCACAATGATTATATTTAATCAAAAGCACAACTAGCACATAATTTAGATGGAAATGTGAAGTGTATGTTTATCCCGTTTACGTGGTAACAGCATTCAAAACTAAAACTAGAGCATATAGCACAGAGAAATGTAAAAACGAATTAATATACTTTCGTTCTGCTGGACTTGCCAACATTTATGATGCAACTCTGTCTAGAGTTAAGCTACGAAAAGTCTGCAGCGGATTTGATAGCCTGGAAGTATTATTTGGAACGTCAAACTTCTATAAAATGATGACATATAAATAACACTGACACTGCGAGAGCTATCAAAATCGCTGCAGACTTTTCGTGGCTTAACTATATCCGTTCATCTGTCTCATCTGTCTGTCACACCACACTGCTAAAAGTCGTAGATACAACCCCACCCACATCAAACCCGGGGTCCCCACACCCACAAAAACCTCGACGGCGTTGGCGAGATGACCTTGACGCCTTTGATAGGTACTGGTGGGAGACGGTTCAAGACAGGGATACGTGGAAAGGGAGGAGGGAGGCCTTTGCCGAGCCGTGGGACACTAGGGCCTAGGCTTTTAAAGCCTAGAGTCTAGGCTAGAGTCTAGGCTTATAAATAATATAATAAATAAATAAGTCATAGATAAATAAGTTATAATAGTTTCGTTTCATTTCTAGACGTCCGGTGTCTGCTACTTGAAGGGATGGAAGCCTCGGTGCTCGAGTCTGATTCGCATTTGCTCGATTTTTAAATGACTGATGTTATTTCAGTAATGACAATATTTTAGTGGTGGTTTGGAAAGATAAATTTGCCTAAAAAATGTTCCGTGCCAATTTCTTTGACGTCAGTAATGTCATTAGCAGTAATCCTACCTAAAATTAGCCAAAATTTTGACGCTGTACATTTGAAAAGTACCTTAGGGACAAAACTACGACTAAAGGATGACTCACGCTAGACCGGACCAGGGCCGGGCCGCAGCTACCGGGCCGCAGCTTTCATTTTCTAAAAAGCGAAAGCACCACGTGACCACTGCATGCCGCCACCAGCCACCTCCACATGCCGATGACATGTCGGACACCTCGGCCCGGGCCTGGACCGGTCTAGCGTGAGTCAACCTTATTTAAACCTATTTTCCAGAAGAGAATGATTGTTTTAAAAACATCTTACTATCCAGGCTTAGTGAGTAAAGTTACAACAAAAAGTTTGAAATGGATGTCATTTGCGCTAATAATGTCAATAGAAATCCAAGAAAAGATTTGAATGTACATTTTTGATGTACAGTCACCTGCAATAATATGTTACACTGCGAAGGCCGCAAAAATATCTGACACGTACGATCTTATTTGTAGAGCCATAAGAAGGTGTCACATATTTTAGCGGCATTCGAAGAGTATTTAACATAATAATTATTATTGCAGGGGATTGTAGGTACAGTGGCGTTCAATATTATAGTGCATGGATATTAGATGTCGACCTTAATGAATAAATACGAGTATTACGGTTGAAACATGTACATGCACTTTTGAACGCCAGTGTACCTATACTTACGAAAAAATGATCCTTACGGCATTGTAAATTTTTAGAGTAATTTTGTTTTTCGTTTATCTGTGGAAGATGATGCCTTGAGAAAATTAGCTTGAAGCGATTTCACGTGGCCCCGGAAATATCCAAGTGGTCCCAAGGGTATAAAGGTATTTAACCACATAAAGCGTTAAGCAATATTAAAATTATCATAATGACCGTGCGCGAGCGTCGTTAACTAATTACGAGCGATAATAAACCTTCTGAAATCATTTACGAGTCCAACAAAATTCATGGCTAAGGTTCATGGTTTCGGGCAGGTCAAACGTAGTGCCAATATCAATTTAGAATAACTATAGAAATCCGACTAGAGCTTAAACCACAGAATAAGTACCTAATAGTACTACCGTATAGAAAGGACACTTCCTACAAAACCGACGTTTGACAGCGATTCAGGGTCGAATCATGATATCCCTTTCTTATGGCACTATCCCTTTCGACTATTTAGGGTTGTCAAAATTCAAGTAATTATCTCATTGCACGCCGTCGCACGTGGTCGTGCACCGTACAGAAAGGACACTTCCTACAAAACCGAAGTTTGACAGCGATTCACGGTCGAATCATGATATCCCTTTTTAACTTATGGCACTATCCCTTTCGACTATTTAGGGTTGTCCAAATTCAAGTAATTAGGTATCTTATCGCACACCGTCGCACGTGGTCGTGCACGCCAAGGGACGTCAAGTTGTGCCAACCCTAATAATTGCTCGGAGCAATGCTGAGCCGAATGGAGCCGAATTTGCACGAAGTCAGAAGTGTCTAGCCACTGCTCAAACCAGCCCACGGGAATTGTGCCGCGAGGCCCGCGAGCGACTCACCTGCAACCAGCAGCACTACACACCGAGGGCGGCAAAAATATCTGACACGATTCACACGATCTTATTTGTAGTGCAGTAAGAGCGCGTCACATATTTTTGTGGCCTTCGTTGTGTAACATATTATTATTAGTGTTATGTAGGTGACTGTACAGCGCGCATATTGACAAAGTCAAATATACCTCGCAGGTTTGAGATGGACCCCGGACCCTATAGTATGGAAAATGTGGTTTCAGTTAAATATCTTGAGGTTTAGAAATGTTATAGATTTCAGAGTCCTGAACAAGAGTCTCTAGGGGTGTTACCACTGTTTCGGAGTCCCTTTCAGAGTTTCGACTGATATTGTAGTAAATTAACTATTTATTTTATCGTGTATAGTGTTATATTGTGAAGCACCAAAACTAGGTAACACTCCGTAGATACCAAAATTTCCGTGAGACACAGACATATTAAATATCTTAATAAGAACGGGTCACTCACATATTTTAAATCGAAAAACGCTCGACATGTTTCAATCCGTACCGAGGAGTGTCATCAAGAGCTTGCGTTTACGGTGACGGACGGACTGGTTGGCGCCGAGTCATCGGGCGCGGAGAGCTGCGGCCCGCAGTCTGCGCCGGTCCTCGCTACGGAGTGAAACATGTCGAGCGTTTTTCGACTTAAAATACGTGAGTGACCCGTTCTTAAGATATTTAATACTCCGTAGATACCTACATATCTTGTATTGTCGGATTACCCCGGATCGCGCGGGACGATGGCAAGCGCCCGGACGGGATGTCGTTAATCCCATGGAGAATGGGCCGCGCGCTGGTGTGGGACGCTACCTGCGCCGACACGTTGGCAGCGTCCTACATCCAAGCAACGAGCAGAAATGCCGGGGCAGCGGCGGACGCCCGAGAGCGAGCGAAGGCCCATAAATACAGCTGTCTCGGCGCCAACTACGAGTTCGTAGCTTTTGGCGTCGAGACACTCGGACCGTGGGGTAGAGGAGCGCGTGGGCTCCTTAAGGAGCTAGGTAAGCGGTTAAGGAGCTAGGTAAGCGGTTAAGGGAGGCAACAGGGGACTCTCGCGCGGGCAGCTTTCTCGCGCAAAGGATTGCTATCGCTATACAGCGCGGGAATGCTGCCTGCGCGATGGGCACCTTGCCGAGGGCTTAGAAGGTAGGTTTTAGGGATTTTTATTTTTTTGTTAGGTTTAGTTAAAGTTAATTTATTTTTTAGGCACTTGTAATTAAGTTTGTTATATAATTATGATAATAAATATATTTTCTACTTGTATTGTAATTAGATTTATATATATGTAATTTGCAAGTTTTCAAGGTTCAGTAATAATTAATTAAAAAAATTATAATAACCTAAGTACCATCATAATACAATTCTAATTCTTCGTAGTTACTTTTCGGGGGTTGGTCATTACAGTACAGTTGAAATTATTCCAGATGTTCAGAAATGATAAAAAAATACAATTTTAAATTGAGTCTTCTTACCCAGGACATAAGTTCGATATTCAAACTGATTGTTTGCAAGAAAGATCTTAGTATATTTCGGTTATAACAGTTTAGAGCAAGCCATTTGTTTCATGTATACGTGCCTTGTCTGTGAATTCTAGTTAATGAGTTGGCATTTCGTATTTACTAGTACTAATGGGTATTTAAAAATGTCAAGGCTCATTTGACAAGAAATTGTAGAAATTAGTGGCAACTTCGTAGTGTCGTCCCTTTCAAATCAATATAAGAAAACGGGACGACACAATGTTGCCTCTTTTTAAAGCACCGTACAAAACTTTGTTCACGCCGACGCTCTTATTAATTTCTACAATTTCTAGTCGGTCTATAATCGTGGCGTAAATTTTTCAGCGGGCCTATGATGGCCGCGCTTCTTTTGCTAAGAGACGTGTGTCTTTCTAAGTATAGCGAGTGCGAGAGTGACGAAAACGATAGACGAAAAGTGTGACCATCATCCGTATAGTAAGTACTTAGTTTTTTAGTCTTTCTCTGTAAAGAACGATAACAGAAACACTGGGTATTCAAAGAGAGTCCACCCGATATACTATTATAATAATTATTCATTATTTAGAATTTTAGAGCAACGAAGTACTCTTAAAATTTCCTAACAGCACAGAATAAATAATGGTACTAAGTACAGAAGACTCACTCTCTAACAAAACGCGTCTGTTACGATCAGCACAGATATGGCCGCTAGGTGGCGACAGCGCCACGCGCGGCTTATGGCAAACCCCAAAATTGGGGCCGAACGGATGTACTTTTAGCTACCTGTAGCAAAGCTACGAAATCGCGGAGTGAGACACGCCTGCTAACAGGCAAGTTTTAACTGTTTAATTTTGTTATAACTGTGTAGCCGCCTATTCTATAGCGCTGCGCTCAATTTGCTTCTTAATTTATCGTAATAAATTATTATTTACCTGCATAATTTCTAGCAATAGCCATGGCAACAGAATTTCCAAGCGAAATGCTATGTTTTCACAGCTTTCGATAGTATCAATAGTTATTGCGGTAAATAAAGATAACAACAGGGAAAATACCTCGTTATCAAACAAAACCTAGACAGACATTCAATCAAGTAATTATCTAGCTGATAGTCTTATTATACCTAGTTATCCTGCTTTTTATCAAGGTCCATTTTCCAATTACTTTCATTGTTATTTTACACAATACAGTTAGTTAGGTCCACAGAAAAAGGATCTGTATTCCCCTAACGTTGGCACCCCTTTCTTTTCTCCGGGATATCCCGGCGCACATCCCGGCGTCAATCCTTGCATACGATAGAGAAAATCTCCTATATATAATTAACAAAAAAACTGGGAGCCTAGCAAAGATGACGATCGTAGCATCTGTCATCCCGATACATTTTTACATTTCGTTTAGCGTTTGGTACGATTGTCATCTTGGCCAGGCCCCCAGGTAATGCGTCTTTCTGTTTAAAAAATGCTTGTTGCTAGGCGTACTTGAATAAATAATATTTAGAATCTAGAATCTTGAATTTTCGCTATTATTTTTTCAGCTTGTCCCTGCTCCTGAAACGAAAGAAAGAAAGTTTATTATGTTTAAATAACTTTTATTTGTATTTAGTGTCCTACTGTAAAGCCACCTTAATAGACAGAGTGTAACGCTGCCTTAACGAAAAAATCGATGACATCTAGCCACAGGACCGCCAAACATGGAAATTGCTCCACCGATAAGAGTCATACTTTTAAATATAGACAATATATGTAGTATGATGATTAATGTAAAGCCAGGGGAATTCCATTGCTGAGGAATGATTCGCGAGCGATAGTGTTTTATCAATATAATAATTTTTTTAAAAATCGCATATCAGCCCATGACCTGTCTCAATAAAATACATTGGTCATCAAATTACCCATTTCGCAACTCCGATAATTCTCAAATAATTCAATAGTAAACAAATAATAAGATAAGATATGATATATGTTGGTGCGAGTCAGAAAGTTGATTCATGTACCAATATTATCTGTTCTGGTATTCCCATTCATGTTTTATGAGTATTACGTCTCGTAAATCTAGACACGCGGCAGCGTGTCAAGCCAAGTTCAAGCAAAGGAACTGGCTAGCCAGCGCCAAGTGTAATATTACACGAACCACTTGGTGCCACTTTTGACCCTTCTATAACTCAAAACATCTTTAACGTAAACACATAAAACTACGTGTGTTTAATTATATCCATAAGGACATCTAGAAGCCCAAATTTCATGAAGCTAGCTCAAACGGTTATAAAGATACTAGATGAAAACCCGGCCACGCTCGGGTAAAATAAATAATAATAATAGGTAATACTCATTTTGAATTAAGTAACCTATCTCATCTCAGAAAACTTTAAATCCGTAACATACAATTATAACTCTAAAAATTTACTATTCCGATATATCTAAAAACAAATAATTATGTAATTAAAAAACCTAATCCGCTTTTCTGGTAGCAGTTCGGTTCTGTAAGGGTCGCAGTTCTAACCTAACCTAACCCACTTCTGGTTGCAGTTTGGTTCTATAAGGAATTAAGGATCACAGTTCTAGCCTGACCCACTTTTCTGGTCGCAGATCGGTTCTGTGAAGGCTGCATTTATAACCTAGCCCACTTTCCAATCTCAAAAGAGGGAACCCTTTTGTACCTACCCTTCATGGCACTAAAGTGAAAGTATGGAAATTATGACTGCGATTTCATTCTTTAATATGAATGCCTATCCGTTAATATTCAATTCGTTCACAAAAAAAATAAAAAAAAACTGGATAAGTGCGAGTCGGATTCACCCACCAAGAACAGAACACTTTTTAGTAAGTATTTCTTGTTATAGCGGCAACAGAAATACATTATGTGTGAAAATTTCAACTGTCTAGCTATCACGGTTCATGAGATACAGCCTGGTGACAGACAGACAGACGGACAGTGGAGTAAACTGAAATAGAGGTTCCGTCACACTAGCGCGTTTTCAGAGCCGGGCCTGAGCGTTTTATATGAAAAAGTGGCGCGCCCCGCTCACGCGCCGCACGCCAAACGCGCCTGTGTGACGGAGCCTTAAATGTCATATACCTACTATTGTAAGAAAAACCGGCCAAGTGCGGTTCGGACTCGCGCACGAAGGGTTCCATACTTTTTAGTATTTGTTGTTATAGCGGCAACAGAAATACATCATCTGTGAAAATTTCAACTGCCTAGGCCTATCACGGTTCATGAGACAGACAGACGGACAATGAAGTACATCTGAAATAAATGTCATATACCTACTAAGAAAAACCGGCCAAGTGCGAGTCGGACTCGCTAATAGGTTCATAGGGTCATATCCAGCCTAGCATTGCATTGGCCCCGCTTAAATATTTTAAGAGTGTAATAGATTTGTAACCGGTCAGCAACGTGAGTCCCTTGGAGAAGCAGAGGTCTAGTCTAAACTCCCACTTACCATCGGCATTAACAGCCTTGTATGCTTGTTTGCCACCAACATGTCATATTAAAACATATTAATAAAAATTTACTCGGTCAGCAATGTGAGTCCCTTGGAGAAGCAGAGGTCTAGTCTAAACTCCCACTTACCATCGGCATTAACAGCCTTGTATGCTTGTTTGCCACCAACATGTCATATTAAAACATATTAATAAAAATTTACTAATTTCATCGGTCATATCCAGCCTAGCATTGCAGTGGCCCCGCTTAAATGTTTTAAGAGTGTAATAGATTTGTAACCGGTCAGCAATGCGAGTCCCTTGGAGAAGCGGAGGTCTAGTCTAAACTCCCACTTACCATCGGCATTAACAGCCTTGTATGCTTGTTTGCCACCAACATGTCATATTAAAACATATTAATAAAAATTTACTCATTTCATCGGTCATATCCAGCCTAGCATTGCATTGGCCCCGCTTAAATATTTCTTTAATTTGTTTTTAGCATTTGTTGTTATAGCGGCAACAGAAATACATCATTTGTGAAAATTTAAACTGTCTAGTTAATCTAGTTATCATGGTTCATGAGATCTTGAGATACAGCCTGGTGACAGACAGACGGACAGCAGAGTCTTAGTATTTAATAGGGTCCCGTTTTTACCCTTTGGGTATGGAACCCTAAAAAGTGACCAAGGCCTCCAGTGCCCCAGGCTGGAATCAAAGCAGCGTCCTCTGCTATCGCAGCAGGTGCCTGTGCCATTCTGCCACCGGGCCACGGCGGCATAGGTCGAATTTTTGAATACTAAACACAATACTCCCATGGAACGCTTTGAAGTTCAAATCTCGTTACGTTACGATGGCGTTTGCACTTTGCACTATGTTCGGTGACTATTTTTTATTGTTAACACACACAATACACTATTTAACAGGTTTTTATCACGTATTTTCGAATAAATTAGTAATTCAAAACACCCCAAAGCCGAATGGTTTGACGTCTAGGCAGTGTTGCAATCGTCTTAAAAGCCGTAACAGACTATCGCACGTTCTGGCTTTAAAAAAAATGTAATAATTATACCGGTATACATATCCATATGAAACGAAACTTAATGCAAATAATAACCATTATACATACCGGAGTCATCAAATAAACAGTAATATTCGTCTTGCTTTTTATTAAAAAAAAAAACGACCAACCTAACTTGTAAGCATGTTTGCAGTTTCTAAACGCAACAAACGCTGTCAAATGACAATCAACAAATTGAACATTTGCATTCTTTGTCGAAATTTTTTCACTTTTAAATGCAAAATACTCGACAATACGAATTTTGCGGATACATGTTCTCGATTCAAAAGTGATATTTTTTCAAGCTCTTTCGATTGAGCATAATTTCATTTAGGTCTACCGTCAGAGCGGCTCACGATTATTTATAAAGATGAAGGTCAAAAAGTCGTAAATTTTAAGACTGACTGACAGACTTATAGTACCTAAACCTAACCTACTTCCAGATGACCTAGAAGGATGAAATTTGGAATCCAGCTCAGTTATTGTGTGAAAGCGTAGGAAAAAATCTAAAAATAAAAAAAAAAGTTATAAAATAGGGGGGGTCCCCATACAAAAAAACCATTTTTTATTGTGACTGACATATAAGTACCTAAACCTAACCTACTTCCAGATGACCTAGAAGGATGAAATTTGGAATCCAGCTCGGTTATTGTGTGTAAGCGTAGGAAAAAATCTAAAAACAAAAAAAAGTTAATAAATAGGGGGGGTCCCCATACAAATTTCTTTTTTATTGTGACTGACATATAGTACCTAAACCTAACCTACTTCCAGATGACCTAGAAGGATGAAATTTGGAATCCAGCTCGGTAATTGTGTGTAAGCGTAGGAAAAAATCTAAAAATAAAAAAAGTTAAAAAATAGGGGGGGTCCCCATACAAAAAACCTGTAATACGCGCTAAACAACCGGCCAACGGTGTGTCGTTGGCGGCGCGCGGCACCACATAATTAATACAAAGAATAGAAGTAAAAAACATGCAGCGGAAACACAAGAAAAAACATTAAATCTCAATACCTGCCTAGTTTTCTTTACAAAAAGTATTGATATCCCATCAAAAACATAAATGTAAAAAAGGAGAGCCAAGTTCAATACAAAAATTATGCTTGGCTGTGGGGTTCGCCGCAAAAAGAATGGAGATCTAAATGAGTGCCAAGTTCTATGCAAAATCCAAATATGTATTTATAGGAACAAAATAACATTATAAACAAGTATTAAACTCTATTTCTTTGCTTTATTGGATACCTATAACAATTGCTGTTATTTAAAAAAAATGTGAGATCGTAAAGTAGGTTAGATTTGGCTTGGCCAGTTTTTATCAGAATTACAAAATATATATGTTGAATAACTTTATAAAATGACTGATGTAATGAAAACTGGCCAAGTCAAATCTAACCTGCTTTAAGATCTCGCATTTTTTTTAAATAACAGCAATTGTTATAGGTATCCAATAAAGCAAAGAAATAGAGTTTAATACTTGTTTATAATGTTATTTTGTTCCTATAAATACATATTTGGATTTTGCATAGAACTTGGCACTCATTTAGATCTCCATTCTTTTTGCGGCGAACCCCACAGCCAAGCATAATTTTTGTATTGAACTTGGCTCTCCTTTTTTACATTTATGTTTTTGATGGGATTCTTATTACTGCAAAGGATTTAACTAAAAATAATGCCAATGCACACTTCGGCCTGATTCGAACTTTAATATACGTCAAAAATTTGCTAAAGATACGATATGGATCGAATATGTCAGTGTCAAAAGTGACGTTTCTGCAAACTAAAACGTCACATATCCGATCCATGTCGTATCTTTAGTACACTTTGGACGCATCTCAAAGTTGGAATCAGGCCGAGTGTATCTTAACGCCACTTGCACCATTCCACTAACCCGGGGTTAACTGGTTAAACATGGAGTTACCACGGTTACCAGTACAATTTGACACTGGGTTAACGGTTTAACCGTTTAAATCCGGGTTAGTGGTATGATACAAGTGGGTCTTAATATACCAAGTTCAATAGATATGCAATAGAATCAAAAAGAATAGGTAGTATAGAGGGGTCCTGTCATTGCAAATTTTGCAGTCACAGTAAATTTACTGCCATCTATCGACACACGACTAAAACTCAAAATGAAAACGTATAAAATTATCAAAAAAATGTATATACATATATATGGATAAATGATTTTATTATTTTTATATCATTTTTGATCCATGTTCATTCACTGATATCTATGTGTTAAAATTGTTAAATCTGAAACGGTGTCGTCACGCCATCTAGCCGAGGATAGGCTAAAGGCGTGTGCGACTGTGCGCCATCCATCCGAGAATGACTTTTTCTTGATTTCCGAGGCACGTTTTTTCCTTACACTTTATTCATCTTATACGAAGTTATATATGTCTTTGATAGAATGAAAACCTGATAGGTAGGTATCGTAATCGTCTTAAATCGTGTCGTATCTGTAACATTTGAATGTCTACTGCAGGTGCAGCTGCATTACTGTTGCCACATCATTGCAGCGGCGTTTGATGCCGGCGCTATATCTCTCAAATTCCTTGAACAAGTGACGTATTGAACGTCATAATTGCGACAGTCAACGTCAACAAACGTCACTCATATATATCAAGCAAATTGACAGATACAGCAAGGGCGCAGCTGTCGCGACAGTAATGCAGCCGCAGTTGCCACCCGAACGTCACCTTAACTCCTGCACTGTCGAATATGTAAAGAGATAAATCGTCTGTCGACTTAGGCAAAAGGGAGAGAGCCCTTAGCCATCCATCGATCGGGGCGAGGCCATGAGCATTATGGTCACTTTTGCACCGGAAGCGATAAGAAACGGCTTTGATTAGCTTCATGAAGTATGATGTCAGTATATAATCATTTGTAAGATTTTTAAGCATTATAAAAAATCGTTTAAAATTACGCAGCATAGTTTTTAATTTGAGTCCCACAGGAGTTTTATAGCTAAGAATAATTTAAAGACAGCTTACGAGCACTAGATAAAAATATTACTGGGCAAGAATAACCTATGAAATAACTCCTTTATTGCTTACTAGGGAGCGGGAGTGTGTGGGAAATGTTCCATTGACATTTTAAATTAGAATCAACTTAGTTGCACCCAACTTTGTAGAAACAAACGATATTTTGTTGCAAAATTAGTTTACATTCAAGTGTTCAACAACATTTGCCGTTATAAGGACGTCTCTCGTATGAATAATCCAATAATATTACGATTATTCGAATAACTACGAGAAATGGGTTGGAAAAACAATTAATTGCTATCAGCGTACCTAATATTAAGGGGCCATCCATTAATTACATCACACGTTTAGGGGGAGGGAGGGGGTCAAGAAAATGTGACATATTGTGACATGGGGGAGGGGGGAGACACAAACTTTGTGACGTCACTTTAACTTCATCAGTAACCGATAATTTATTTAAATTATTTTATTCCTGTACATTTAAATAACAAGTTTTTAAAACGATAATCGTTTTTTTCTTTCCTAAGCAGTTTTGGGTTATAAAATTACTAATATTTATATCGTCAAAAATATTTTGATAAAATATTAATAATACTTAGGTACTTACTTAATTCGATTTTGAGATTTCGTGGAATAAATGTGACGTCACACTAGGGGGGGAGGGGTTTGCCAAATGTGACCAAGTGTGACAAGGAGGGGGGAGGGGTCAAAAAACCTAGAAATTCGTGTGACGTAATTAATGGATGACTCCTAATAAAAAAATATATTTAGTATCGTTAGGAAATTCTCAATAAATTGATTCTAACTTCCATGAAGAGCTTTCAATAAATTTGTAAGGATAAACACGGCAATTCTTATGAAATCTCCGTAAGTTTTTGTTATTAGATTATAAGTAAGTACTACCTAAATACACGTGTAAAACAAGTATCGATCAGACTTTGTTTTCTGGAGTGTTTTCTATTTTAAGAAGGTTCACAAGAAAACACGCAAAAAACGTTAATGCAGGAACTAATTACTATCAATGATTGATTTTTTCGCCACTCTTCACTAGCGTAAATGCTATTCATTAAAAAAACCAGGAAATCAGAGGTCCATGGGCAATAATGTTTGAAACGTTGATTTAGCACTAAAATAATTATGTATTTATCATCTCCTTCTGGGTTGTTCATTAGCAGGACAATTAAGGATGACTTTATTAGCGTGATAAAACAAGTGTATCACTTTTTAACACAACACGATTGAACGAGACGGTCAGTCTTTATCATGATGTCACGTTGACAAATTTTAAGACGAAACAGAAGCTGAGTTTTAAATATTTTAGGTAAATATACCCGTCTCGCTAACGGAAGCGGCACCTAAAAGTAGTGCGATAAGGACAAGGCGAAAAATCCTGCGTAAAAATCTCGAAAATCGAGGTTTCGTACTCCTCTGTTTCCTCCTCCAAAACTTAACCAATCGTAACCAAATTTGGAAATCTAAATGATTATGAAATTATCTGTGTCGGACCGTTTTGCTTTTTTGGCTAATTGATATCAGTTTTGAATGCCACGCCTCTCATTGCGGCATAGTCAATCAGGCCATTTTGGCCATTTTTGAAGGGCTCTAGCGCCTTAAAAAACAAAAATATCAAAAAAAGCAAAACGGTCCGACACAGATATTGATAATATTAATCTGTGTTGAAAAAATCATTGCTCTAGCTTCAAAAACCACGGAGGAAAACGAGGAGTACGTTTGTATGGAGAAATGACCACTCCTGTTGGCTCTTAATAAGACCATCCGGACAGGGGGACTAGCCAAGATGCCAGTCGTTTGTGCCGTAGCGAACGAAACGCTAGTGTCTCTCTATCACTCTTCCATATTAGTGCGCATCTTGGCAGGGGTGGCCTTCAGTAGGCAGTTCAGAGAGGAATCCCTACCTACTACTTTTACGACGAGTAGGTATCTTTAAGTAGGTTCTACTTGAAAGTGTTGGTAGCGGTGTAATCCCATTTGTCCCCGCCGGGCACAGGTGGGAATAGTTGCTTTCATATAAATCATTCGCATTTGTCCCCGCCTGTATGGTGGCAGTCACGTGGGGCGGTTACAAAATGGGTACATACACCGTTGTTATATAGCTACAATAATGGGAGGAAGAAATGAAACTTGGAATCTTGTATTTGTTGTGGCTCTCTTTTCACGGCTCCTCTACATGATGGGCCAACGCCGGCCACTCCAAGCCATAACAACCGCGTGGGTCATAGGAAAACTAATTTCAACGTTTACTTGCGCGGGCATACTGTAAACAATTTATGAATTTTAGAATGTAACAATATGTTTACTACATTGTATGAATTACAGATTCTGCGTTTAATTTAAGTAAACATTTGTAGGACTTGATTAATCAGCAAATATATCAAAAGTAGCAGAAATACATACCAAATCGCTAAGTGTTTCTTATTTCCACATCGGTTATTATGCGTCGTGTAGAATTCTTGAATGACAATCACTTTTATTTCTCAATGATTATATCAACAATCAAAATTAGATAAATATTACATTAATGACAATAATTACCAGTTGCTCTCCGATAAAGAAAACATCGTTAGCAAACCGGACTAGTCTAATCAGAGTAATGAGGCCCAGTTTTGTCTCTGGGTCGCAGGGTTGACAGCAGTGATCAAATCACCCCGAGTCCAAAATGAGGGAATTTCCTTCAGGTACAACAAAAAAGGGTTTTTGGTGAGGACTAAGGGATTTCCCACGGTGTTTATTTTTAGGATCTGCACTGCAATGCGGTCTCGTGGCAAGACGCATGCGCGTTGCGAAACGGTCGGCGCCCGCGCACACGAGGAAGCGCGGGACGAGCAGCCGGTACAATCCAAAAGCGGCAGCGGGAAATTGTACTCCCACTTCGCATTTTTGGCCCTGTGTTCCTTTAGGGTGCAAGCGGTAAATTGGAGAGAATAAAGGTAATATTCATTTTGGTAAAAGAAAAAACTTTACGTTTACTTTTAGGATCCGCCACGCAATGAAGTTTCGCGCGAAACGGTTGCCGCTCGCGCACAGTATAAACAAACGCGGTCCAAGTGAGTGGTACAATTAATTGGCCGCGAGAGCTGTCGGTATAATTCCAAAGGTGCCTCATTCCTCATTTTGAAGCCAAATTATACTTTTATGAGATGATAAAATAGACAAACGCTTAAATTAGTTACTGGTAGTGCTGTGTATCTCGCATGTACCAAGCGTATATGAAATACTGATTTAGATGATATGTTTAATGTGGAGCTAAGGTAGATTAATTAAGTTAAGGAATGTTTATTAATATCTGTGAGCAAAATACATTTGTCATAAAATGTTAATAAAAGTAACGTACATTTCGATACTTCCTAAAGGAGCCCTGAACCTACATTTCGATACTTCCTAAAGGAGCCCTGAACCTACATTTCGATACTTCCTAAAGGAACCCTGAACCCAGGGCAATTTCTATGAAATCGACTGCTATTTGACCTTCTGTCATCGTCCTTACGATATTTGAATTCCCGTATTATTGTATGATTTCTATGTAATTGGCAAATGACTATACTGTACCACACCATCGCCTATTTATTTTTCCGCTATTAATATATAAGGTAAGCATCTGTCTTTACAGACACAAGTATTCGTATGAACTCTCATTATATTGTAATAAAAAATACAAATGTTACCTTATTTTAAAACGCTTTAAGCTGATAACTTGCACCAAGCCCTGTACGACCTTAAACATTGAAGTTAATCACCGTTTAATAGATTCACTTCACTTGGCGCCGTTTGTCATTTGCGAGTTTGTCAATCCAATTAACTGACCACAAACCAAAGGAATGCAATATTATTACAACAGCTGAAAAATAATGTCAAATATGAATACTACTTCCAGTCAAAACGTATACAGGGTGTTTGGTACATCTTTTGCCAAATTAAAACGGCATATATATATTAGGAGGTTGATTCATTTGCTATCTTCCCAGGCCTAGAATTTTTGAAGTTTGCGCACTTAGTTTTTCAGCTCTATGCCAAGTTTTCGTAAATTTCAAATTTTTACTTGAGCAGTAGAAAAAAAATAATGGCCCATTTTTTTTTTCTATGCATGAGTAGATAGCAAATGACTCAACCTATCTGCCGTTTTAATTTGGCAAACGATGTACCAAACACCCCGTATAAGGTTGGAACTTTCGGTCCTTGGTCGTCAGATACTAAAAAACAATTTCTACCAAACTAGGCTGGGTGTCTGGCGACCTACGAGCTGGCGAATTTTTTGCACAAAAACTCAGCCTGACTGTGCAGAGGGGGAACGCGGCCAGTGTCCTGAGAACAGTGCCCCAGGCTAATTTAGGATTAGGTTAATGATAATTCCCTAATTGTGCAATATTGTATGTATACGGACGGACAGATGGACAGTGGATTCTTAGTAAATAGGGTCCCGTTTTGACCCTTTGGATACAGAACCCTAAAAAGATCAATCTCAGCAGGTCTCGCCCTAACAATTGATTACTAATAAATAAGTAGTAGAATCTGCTAATAGTCTCGTGACCACTCACGTGCGACTCCTGCGCAGTCATAGACTACCACTAACAGACTCCGTTATAGTAAAGCACAGGACCGCGTGGTCAACTAGTAAAGCAATTACCCAAGACCGCGTGGACACCACACACCGCGCATGATCTGTGTTTCAGACAACAATCCCATACATTAAAATGGCGGTTGAGATTGACTACTTTATTGCACAATCTTGCTTTTGTACCAATTTTGTATTGAAATGACGGATCTCAAATTAAAAATTGTCAAGGTAAATGCAATTTTGAATTGTGTCATTGAAGATTAAAAATACATTGGTTTTTATATAGGCTCCTCTGTGCTGTTAGAGGTGATAAGGTACTTAGCGACCCGCATGAACAAATTATACATCTAAATCTTCCTCAAAAATCACTTTATTGATAGGTGAAAACTGCATGAAAATCCGTCTAGTAGTTTTTGACTTTATCGCGATCACACAAACTAACGGTGTACTTGATTATATGGCGTCTCCAGCTGTCACTGCCAACGTCGTGCCACAATAATCTAACAGATGGCGTTAGGGAGCTAGAACCCAATTAGTAAGAAACCTGCATCGCGCTTACGGAGTTTTAAATGTCTGTTGCTATTATATATAACTTCCGACCAACTCTCAGTGGACTTCGGTCCCCAGGCATAACACCCGCCTGGGGAGAGTACTCTCTATTGCCTCCCTACTATTTTTCTACAGTTAGTTAAGTGGTCTGTGTACGCAAGTTTTGCAATAACTCGTGCGCACTGCGAGGGACACGCGACCTCGTGGCCCTACACACGTGGCGACACCATTAGTATTGTTACTAATGGGCATTTAATGTAACTCTCCAATGACTATTAATCAACAAAAAAAAACAAAGTAACATAAACTATAAACTACCTCTACAGACATATGTTTGGTTCTAATTTTAAAGACAGTTGGAATTATTTTTGTGCCATTTAGGTTTTTTTATTTCATAATATGAAATTACATACATAAAGTTGGGCAAGCAGATCTTGTCAGTAGAAAAAGGCGGCAAATTTGAAAAATGTAGGCGCGAAGGGATTTCATCTCATAGAAAATTTGAATATCGCGCCTTTTTCTACTGATAAGATTTACTTGACCATCTATAAATTAACCACTAGCCGCCCAGAGACAGAGATAAAAAGGTCTGCTGTTCCATTCTAATTTGAACTTTGTGTTAACAAAATAAAATTTAATTTTGCTTGGCAAGGTTTGACGTATGGGCGGCTAGAGGATAAATATATTAAGAACGGGTCACTCACGTATTTTAAGTCGAGCGTTTTTCGACTTAAAATACGAGAGCGATCCGTTCTTGATATATATTATGTAACATGTGTGTCTCACAGAAATTTATTATTAAAATTACAATATAAAATATTGACCAATTAATTAACAATAATATTTTTAAATTTAGTTTTTTGTATTACCTACCTATGCATATGCATCGCAGCGCAGAGTTACTCAGTAGACTACGATGCTGCAAATATACATATATAAATTTTGGAGGCTTTGAATCCAAATACGAGCCCCGATGCATATGTTTTCGTCTAGTGAGACCATTTTTTGAGGTTCTCGCGTTTGTTGAAAAATAATGTTTTTGTTTAAAAATTACTAATATTTAACGCTTATAATAATGTAATTTAATTTTATATGGTAATACTCTGCAATAACTAAATCCAAATACAAGAAATGCCATTTGTACTGAAAGAAATAAATAATGGTATTTTAATTTTTTATTGACGGGTAGGATTACAACATATGTGAAAAGGGCTATTACTAGGGAAAGCAATAGGGCTCTGCCAATGTACTGACAATTTTGTTTCGAGCCCATGCATGCAGCAGTGCTGTAGGAGAGGACAATATGATTTAGACAACATTTTTGAAAAGTCCTTTTTTTCAGCAATAAAAGTCTCATGCAATTTTATTATACGATCAAAATAAACTACATTAAACATTGCTATTATGGTTCCCATTACTAGGTCATTTTATGTTCATGTGTAAAATTTATTAAAATAAACAAAATTGTTGCGTGGAACTAGACGAAATGATTTGCATCGGGGCTCGTACACCTAAACCTACTTTATTTTCTTATATAACTAAAAGGAAAATCTCATAGATTACTAAGATATTACAGTTATTTTCAACATTTTATGTAATGTTTACTTACGTTTCAATTAAAATCTTTCCTTGTTTGGCGTTGCGCTGCACGCGGACTTAATTAAGATTGACGTCTACTACGTACTCGTATAAGATATATACCAATCGCTTGGAGAGGATTCGCTTCAAGGAAACCAGCAAAAAAAAACCAAGGTGACAATTATAATCGCTATCGCTACGACAGCGAAAAGATTCAGCGTCGGCGAAAATGACCCCACGATAGTAATAAACAAAAGCTACTGTTGAGTGTTGACATCCGAACGTCAGTCACCTTAACATTTTAGCCGATTCAATTATATTCTAAATTTATGAGGAGGGCTATGATGGTTATGTCACCACTTATCCACTAAGGCCCACTTGCACCATTCCACTAGCCCGGGGTTAACCGGTTAAACCTGGCGTTATCATTGGTTACCAGTACAATTTGACATTAGGTTAACGGTTTAACTGATTAATCCCGGGTTAGCGAAATGGTGCAAAGAAGGGTAAGTTTAAGTTGGAAATGTAGACAAATGACATATTATCCAACGACCATGTTATGCAGTTAATCATTTAACGACTATCGCTGTCAAAAGTGTAAAGGACGATATATAAATAAAAACTGGATAAAATGTCAGTTTTATCATCATTTATACAGCCATATCATTTATCCAGTCGATCATCATAGCCTTGCAGGTTCAGACAGATAATTTTGGCGCATTACTTACTTATTATCTAGACTTATTATCACTTATTATAATACTTATTATCGTTGGAGACGAATTCTGTATAAAGTTGGGAATACCAGCCAAGAATTCACGGAAGCAACGCGAGGCGCCGCGTCTCTTATTACGGCGACGCGGTTGTTCATTTCAATTGGTTTCAACAGCGCGATTTCAATTGTTTAATGACATCTTGTGAACTTAAGGCCCCGTGGGTCCAGATTCTTCTCTCACTCTGACTGAGCGAGCTTGAGCGAGACAACTGCGCGTGGGCATTTTCATTTAACTTGTACAAGTTAAGCGCGACTTAAGTCGTGTTTCAGTAACGTTTAACCGTTACATTCCTGACAAAATGTATGGGAGTTGACATTGACCGTCAGTTTTGTAACGATTGCTAACCGGCCGTTAAAGGTGTTCAATTAAGTGAAAATGCCCGCGTGCATGAGACCGCGGTCATGTTTTTGAATTTCAGTTTATATTAAGTTTAACAAAAAAAGGGAATTAATGAGTTCGATCAAAAATTTAATTGCGCATTTTTAAAAGCAGTTTTCATATTTTTAGCCTGTGTGCAAACAATTTTAGCAATTTAAACTGAGTGAAACAAAACATTTTATCCCACCAACTCGATAAAAATATTAACTCTAAATAATTACAAATCAAATCGAAACGAATGCTTCTAAATATAAAAAACTATATATGGCCGATGCGACAAAAAATCGCTTCATCATTTCCATAAATTAAAGTTTCTATTGGCGGTTTTCTATAAATATTTTCACTTGGCCAAATAGGCTCCTAGTTAGGCCAGTAATATGATATTCCAAAACGTGTTTATCATTTCTTTAAATAAAATAATTAAGTAGGCATCCCACCCACCGAGGCATCCGGACTTATTTTATCATTCAAACAACCTCTACCTATTGCTATAAATTTATATGTTTTTTATGCCTATAGTTTTTTTATAAAACCTGCCTACCACGGTTTTACTGATAGCTTACTTTTATCGTATTTTCATCACGTGGCCAAGGGAAGATTATAAATCTTTGGCAAAAAATGCAAATCTAAACTTAAATTATTTATGGAAATACTCACGTCACTTTTCATAGCATCTGTCATTGTGATAAGTTTGTACATGACTATTTCTATATATTATTTTAGTTTCAATTGGCGTTTTCTATCAACGATTGTCATCTTGGCCAGGCCCTCCGGAAATAGACTGGCTAAAATAGACAACAATATCTTCTTCCTGCGCGAGTATTCCGAACTACCTGCTTTTACAACACTATTAAATATAAATAGAAGTCTCAGACGACGATATATATAATATACATATACTTAAATACATAGAAAACTTCCATGACTCAGGAACAAATATCTGTGCTCATTTACCCACACCCACCAGATGGACGGACGACCTTGTTAAGGCCGCCGGAAGACGCTGGATGCGGATCGCTTCCAACCGGTACGAATGGAGGTCCAAGGGGGAGGCCTATGTTCAGCAGTGGACGTCTTATGGCTGAGATGATGATGATGATGATGATGATCTGTGCTCATCACACATATAAAAGCCCTTACCGGGACTGTTATCTGAGTAACGGCAAGACAAGCCTTCTTGTGCTTACCGTGGGACTTAGTCAATTTGTGTAAGAATTTCCCTATAAGTAGAAGGCGCCCTAGCGCCGTCCCATCTAGTCGCCACGTCTCAGTGAGCTGGCGGCGCGGCAGCAGCGGCTGAAACCCTAAAACGCCGCAAATATGCTGGTCTTACAAACCACATATTTGCGGCGTTCGCGGTAGAGACCCTGGGGCCGTGGTGTCGTGACGCTCACAATCTTTTTAAGGGCCTAAAAAGACTATTGGAAACCACGGGTGACCCTAGGGCTGGCTCATTCCTAGGCCTGCTATTCAGCGTGGGAATGTAGCCAGCCTTATGGGCACCCTTCCGCAGGGAACAGATCTGGGGGACCTAAGGTAGGTGGGTAAGTTTTATTTATTTATTTTATTAGTTTTAGTTTTAATTTATTTAGTTTATACTTAATTTTAATAATAGTTTGTATAAGTTTTGTTATTGAATAAATTACCACTAATAGAAGGCTATATTATAAATACCATTGTACATAGTAAAACTAAATGCTAATTTTTTGAGTAATAAAGGCATGTATCACTAATTTTAAGTTCCACATAAATCAGTCGATCGCTAATATTATAATAAACGTGACACAATTAATTCTATTCTAATAAGTGATTTAATTTCCCATAGAAACACTACTGAGGGCCTACCGCGAACCACGTTCGACGTGCTGCCTCTCTGTCGCACTTGTAAATTTGTTCGTAAGTGTGACAGAGAGGCAACACGTCGAACGTGGTTCGCGGTAGGCACTCTGGTTGCCTAACCGCCACACGTGAACCGGAACGTGGCATATTTAAACTTACATAATGATATCATTTATGTTAACGGGTTGCCCGTCTAGCCAGGGACTAGTAAATATTCAAGACGAACAACATCCATACAACGCCGCGTTCCTCGCTCCTTTTTTCTATTTTTTCCATTTTAGCCTAATGTGTACAGCTTTTTATTAACTTTTAGAACACTGATTACGACTCCCTAGCAGAAAAAATCGATTTTTCAATAACCATTTGTTTAATAATGCCCGTCTAAATAAAAACGTAAAAAAATCAAGATGGTTTTTGAAATCGATTTTTCTTTGCTAAGGAGTCTAGGAACACGAAATCAGTTTCTAAAAGTTAATTCACCCTTTTACATAATATCTGTCAGCTACTGCTTTTATGATTTTTATTTAAACGTAAAATTCGACTTTTCCGGCTGCTGGCATGTGCACAAAAATATTAATAAAGCTTAATAAAAGTATTTTTACAAATTATTATTTAATGGCTTCTAATAGTATTAGTTTTTTAAATTCTAAGGGCTCAAAATACTTTATTTACGCTTCAAACCCACCTTTTTTACCGACTTACTTTACTGCATTCAGTCAAATCCAATTTTCCGTTTTAAATTATAAATATCATTAGCAGTTTTCAAATAACTAAAATAATAATGTTTTATGTTCTCTACAGCATTGACGATTATCGTGGCGTTGTATGGGGCTGTCAGTCTTATTTATTTACTAGACTCTGGTCTAGCCATTAATGAATATTGATTAGTCTAGACTCCATAGTAAATAATCTATCACAAGGTACTGTTTATTGTATTGTTACTAGGTTAACATTTGTTTGTAACTCTGCGTAACAAGTACATAATTAAAGAATTACCCAAAGGCATAAATTATTGTGTTTACTGTGAATATTGGCACCAAAACATAGTGACTAATATAGCTTTGATGTTTATTTTATTTTTATTTGATGTTTTATCACGCCATCGACAACGTCTGAGGTCGGTTTTCCCATGTATAGGTTTTCCGATGGACATAATTTAATATTTTTAAGTTTATAGGAAAAACTATGACGTTCGATTTTACCACATAAGGGATATTTGCCTGGTAGCTACATAACATAATGTACTATAAATTTAAGTACCTATGTAGTGTGGGAAAGAAGTTAAAATTATAAACTGAAATAAATGTTAATCATCATTCATCATTTCAGCCTATTTACGTCCCACTGCTGAGCACAGGCCTCCTCTCATGCGCAAGAGGGCTTGGGCTATAGTCGCCACGCTAGCCCAATGCGGATTGGGGACTTCACATACACCTATGAATTTCTTCGCAGATGTATGCAGGTTTCCTCACGATGTTTTCCTTCACCGAAAAGCTAGTGGTAAATATCAAATGATATTTCGTACTTAAGTTCTGAAAAACTCATTGGTACGAGCCAGGATTTGAACCCGCGACCTCCGGATTGAAAGTCAGACGTCATATCCACTCGGCCACCACTGCTTTTTTTTGCCTACTAAGTAAAAGTGACCAAGGTCCAGTCCATATTTTCTGAAAATAATTTAATTTATTCTAATAATTCTAAATCTTAAATAGTAAGTTATTAATCTGTATTTAAAAGCAAGTTAATTAACATTTATTTTATGTGATTACCTAATTACTAAATAGACCAATTATTTAAAGCAAAAAACACAGCACAAAGGTGAACGAAAACGTGGTACATTCAACAACAGAGCTATGAATACAGGCAAAGTGTCAAAAATATGTATACAGTACTTTATTGCCTGTACATTAAGGTCGTGTATACATATTTTTGGCACTTTGCCTGTATTCATAGCTCTGTTGTTGCATAATAGCAGTAGGAGACTTAGATTGTAAATAAACACAGACGAAAACAATACTTTCAAATTAATATTTATAAAATTATAAAAACACATTTGGAAATGAATTGCCGTAAAATATCGTGTTTCACCAGACCAGAACTTTGGCTTTGTTGTTAACATTAATTGAAATTAACATTAGGTACCTGGACGAAATTAGCAAAATGCGGTTATCCCCTTTCAGTGAAATTAAATCCCAATAAATTCCGTCTTCCCGCCCACTGGGTATCCAAAATAATGTTCATGAGAGTTATCCTTGTCCTTCTGACTATGGTAATTAAGAGTTTCTAGGTCAACTGTTGGGGGATTGTTTACAATGTAAACTTTACAGGCTTATTTACCACGAGGCAATCCGGTGTTATAAACTTAAAATAAGTTTCTGGCAAAAATTTCATTTTTGGTACTAGGTTTTATCGCCGACTGTACTTTTTTTTACACAGGCAACTAATACTCATCGCGATAATTCTAAGAACCCTAAACACAATTAGGTTTCGTTGTTTTATCACAGAGCACCTATGGCCACCTCCGGTCTCCAACTCTCCACCATCAGATCCGCTCGATGACACCATAATATTGCATTGTCATCCGACTTACATATGCATGCAATATTTCAGCGCAATCGGAAACCGGGAAGTGGATCAAATTTAACTTGCAAGATTTGATTACACACAGACAGACAACGGTCAGGTGAAACTAAATAAAAGCTTGTAAAAAATGTCTCGATTTTTTAAAAGTAAATGGATGCAAAAGAACAATGCAAATATTTTTTGATGTGTTAGGTACTTCTTTTGCATTCGTTTAGGTATAATTTTTGTAATAAAAGTAACTTTAATTAATTTTAGACCCACCTTATCACAAATCTAAGATCTAATATGTACTATTTCGGGTCAAGCCCTGTGATTGGTCTACTATGTGGTAATATACTGCATTTCAATAATGGCTCCTTTACACGATGGGCCAGCGCCGGCCACTCCACGGGATGCATTTATGCGTTAGAGTTAGAGTTAGAGTTTGTGGTCTCTTGTGAATATCTTGAAGTTCGAATACGGCAGGTTATCACGTCAAAAAAAAACAGAATTCTGCTATTCAGTTGCATTATAATGACGCATGAAGACTCAAGTTCCCACGCCTTGGTCTAGTGTAGGTAATTGTTGTATCTACGCAAACAGACCGACAATAACTTTTTAATTGGCTAGTTTTAAGTGCTGCTTCGCTTATAGTCCGACAAGAAATTGTAGAAAATAAATGAGGGCGCCACTTCCTACGTAACTGTCACATTTTTAACGATTACCCGAAAATGTACAAATTATTTGTTTACTTTTATTTAAGTACCAAAAGATACAGAGTATAACACCAATGACAAATTCTCATTATAATAGGCTTTTATGTAAAGGTGGCCACTGACGAGCCTTCCAACAGTCCAAATAGCGTGGCTGCAGTCCAAAATCGCTCCGTGAATGACAAAAACGTACAATGTTTAATATTAGGACGCCGTCCATTTGGATGAATCCATTATAGCGGCATCCATTTGGAAGGCTCGTCAGTGGCTGCTTTAAGATTGTACACTGTACAGGTACTTATGTATATAGCTCGTGTAGAAATGAGATAAAAGGACCGGATCTAAGTAAGTTCTTTCACGACCACCGCCTACATTCTAAAAATTATCATTTTATTGTTTGTTACAGACGGTTATTTTTAAATAGTGAGTTTTTGTTCTAAATTAAAGCATTAATTATATTATTAATTATTTTACGTCCCACTTGTTATTTATTCCCACGCACAAAATAAAGATTGAGTTTTTGTTTATTAATTTCCAATATTTGTATTAGGTACAGTCTCCTCAATAATATGTTAGTCTTATTCGAAGGCCGCAAAAATATGTGACACGCTCTTATGGCTCTACAAATAAGATCGTGTGAGATATTTTTGCGGCGTTGTTTGTGTAGTATTATTGCAGGTGACTCTACTTTAGAATTTTACGTATTAGGTAGAATAAGTAATTGGGAAGTATATAATAGTGCTAATACAGATATTTATTTACCGCCAATACAAGCAGTTTGAATTTTGATACATACTCGCAAATAAAAATACTTTTGAACTTCGAATTTGAAGTACGAGCTGTACGCTTATTTGCCACCAACGTGTTATAAAAATCCAAGCTAACAACAGTAAAACACTTCAATCATATTACCATAACCTATAATATTATTATTAGGTATTATGAAAGCTTTATAATGTTATTAAATTTATTGTACGCGAACTACCACGTGTCGGAAAATGGCAGCCTAGCCCAAGTGAAGTGAACACATTTCTATGTGTTTAAGAGTCCTCAGCAGGCTCGGCCGAATTTCACCTTCCTTAAAATTAGAACCAAACGTAGTTACGATCTCATTTCAAAACGATTACAGTAACCGGCGACAGGCGTGGCTCACTCCGAGATTTCGTCGCTTTGCTACAGGCAGCTAAAACTACATCCGTTCGAGCCCAATTTTGGGGTTTGCCATAAGCCGTGGCGCTGTCGCCACCTAGCGGCCATATCTGTGCTGATCGTGACAGACGCGTTTTGTTAGAGAGTGAGTCTTATGTACCTAGTACTATTATTTATTCTGTGCCGGCGATAAACATTGCACATCGGAATTTCTGCTTCGAAGAGCGTTGTCTCTCTCTCTCGACGTCTCCAATTGTCTCTTTCTAAATACCGAGGTGCAATGTTTATCGCCGGGTACTGTAGCTAGATTGCTCTGAAACTTTGTACTAACAAGAGGATAAGGTATAATATCTAGTCGTGTAATTATTATATGTAGCTTCAGATACCTTAGTTAAAATAATAAAGCGAATTTATTTACTTCTTTGCCATCATCAGAAGCAGGATAGTAGGTTTATGGGAGAGATTGAGAAACTCACAGGCCTATTCGGATTTCGAGATAATCACAAGATCTAGAGACGATTTAGAGATCAACTAGATCTACATTAGATATTGACTAGATGTGACTTGGATATCTAAGTCATAACTTGTCGAAATCGTTCAAAGGACCTCCAGAATCGCGGAAACGTCAAAATTGACATATCTATCTTACAAATATCTTTAAATTGTCCATATCGTAACTTGTTGAAGTCTAGTAGAAATCTAATTCATTTTCCGAATCGAGCCGTCAGACAATCGAATGCTTAAGACCGTCTCCGAGAGCCTGTACAGTCCCGTTTTTCGTTACTGGTCATGAGATTCGTTACTGATTATGGAGAACCGAGCTTGCTGCGGACTCTTAAATGTATGGTTTAATTATATGTATTATTTATGTAACTCACGTTTACATCTAATTTGACTTTAATGTTGACTTTGCAAATGACATCATTTGCTGTCGGTAAGGGCTTAATTGCCTAGGAAACAGATACTCACGTAATATGCTCAAAGTCAAAATAGAAGTCGCATTACACAGTATTTTGGTATTGGTTATGTAGGATAAAGTTAAGACAACACGTAACGGTCGACCTGGATATTAAGTTTTGATATACAGGCCTATTCGGATTTCAAGATAATCACAAGATCTAGAGACGATTTAGAAATCAACTAGATCTACATTAGATATCGACTAGATGTGACTTGGGTATCTAAGTCATAACTTGTCGAAATCGTTCAAGAGGTCCACCAGAATCGCGGAAACGTCAAATTTGACATATCTATCTTACAAATTTAATATCTTTAACTTATCCATATCATAACTTGTTGAAGTCTAGTGGAAATCTAATTCATTTTCCGAATCGAGCCGGTAGACCGAGACTCAAGCCTTAAAGTTACCCCCGTAGAACAATTAAATATGAGTGGGTATAATATGAAATGTAGCCCAGGTATCACTGGGAAGACTATCGGCGCGATTCGGGAAATGATTTAGAGATTCTCTAGATATGAAATAGTAAAGATATGTGACGTTCCACGACAAAAGGTACCTTATGGCTGCTCAATGGCTCAATGGCTGCCTTTTGCCGTGGAACGTCACATATCTTTACTATTCCATATCTAGTGAATCTCTAAATCATTTCCCGAATCGCGCCGAGTGTGACGGCGAATTTGCTTCAGCTTCGCGTCAGGGGACTTACCGCGAACCACGTTCGACTTGTTGCCTCCCTGTCACACTTACGTACGTATTTACAAGTGCGACAGAAAGGCAACACATCGAACGTGGTTCGCGGTAGACTATCGGTAACTAGTAGGAAGTTGCGCAGGATCGGGACAGGTGGCACGCTCACGTTTCGGAGGCCAAGATTCTCTTTGGATCGTTGAGCCAAAATAGTTAGTTATAAAATGAAATAATATTAAGGAGGATTGCAAAAAAATCACCCATTACGTAAGATTATGGTTCAAATAAAATGGTCATGTTACGTTACCTATATATACCGGGTGTGGCCTGTAACATGAGCAAATAATAAAAACAGATTGGACTCCTCAAACGGTGACACTTTTGTTCAACAACTTTAAAAAATTATGAAGTAAGTATTTAGACTCCAATTTTTCATACAAAATAAATATTATTTTCAATGGATGCCATCGCCATGCCATATTATTTTGATTGACGTTGCTTTTCACGCCTTAAACATAACAAAATTAGCAAAACATTGCGTATTAGAATAAACTTTAAAGTGTATCAAAAATCAAACCACAAGTTACTCGTATTTTTAAAAATCGCTGAACAATTTTTTTCCTCATATTACACCCGGTATATATGTAGGTAGTGTAGGTACCTACGTTTGAAATTATGAAAGGCAATAAATCTCTCATAAACAACCTTATCGTTGATATGAAAAGAGAAGAAATACTATACAGCTGTTTAGAAATAGCGTTATTATATATTTTTCAGCAAGAAACAGTGAAAACACTGAAATTGAATCAAAATCAATAGAGGTTCCTAATTTAAGGGCCCCCCCACATCTGGCGTCTTTCGAGCGTCGGCGTCTGTCGGCGTCGGTCCAGCGCTATGGAAAATGACGTCGCTGCGCAGTTGCGTCGACGCTGCGTCGACGTTGCGTTGACGTCGGCCATAGAATTGTAGACGCCGACGCTCGAAAGACGCCAGATGTGGGGGGGCCCTAAGGCTTTAAGAGGATCAAAGGAAATGAGAGCTATATTCAGGTGTATTCGGGTAAAGCCGAATACTTGTCTTCCAATGTCGGCTCATTCTAAAAATCAGCCAAAATTTCATCATGTTAGAGTCCATTTTTGGAATCACCCGACAATGTCAAGAATTCAGATTTACCCGTATGCACCTTACGTACGATTCAAGAAAGATTTGATCTGAATGGTACAGTCGACGTCAAATATATCTTTACACTTTTGCACCTTATTTCGTGGCAATAAGATGCAAAAGTGTAAACATAATATTTGACGTCAACGTACATGAATCTTTGTTGTACCTTTATTATACGTACTAATCGCCGTGCCGGCGCCAGACAAGTATCGCATCAGGATCTTCTTTCCCAGAGTGTTATATTTCTAGAGAAATATAATATAGCGATGACTGCTAATAGCTAATGCGGCTGATTCGGATTTTGAAATAGACATCTATTAGATATCTTTTAGACATCACCAAGATATGATAACGATATATTTAAGATCTAACCTGTCAAATTTGACATTTGCGCGATTCTGGAGTTACTCTTGAACGATTTCCACAGGATGTGACTTAGAGATCCAATTCACATCTAATAGATATCTTACTCTATCTAACGTAAAAGTGACATTGGTTGCCCGAATTGCGGTGCAAAAGAGAACTAGTTGATATCTAAACTATAACGTATATAGAATGGATCTAGTACGTGTCGTCTCTTGTGAATATCTTGAAGCTCGAATAGGGCAGTGGATATTTAGAGAACACACACGCACTGTAGGTATATAAGTGTTATCTTAGTACGAGAGCATGCTTTGCAGCTATAAGGTTTTCGCCTAACAGAGGTTACTTATTTGATTTAACTGTATGGGACTAAATCTGCGTGGAGCGATGATGATAATTGATAAAAACTATCGATCGATCTCTTCAAAACGGTGCAAAGTTAGGTTAGACGGACTCTATATACATCTCAGTATATTACATAAGAGACATTTCGTTGTTGACCTAGTTAAAGGTACATAATTAGGTATACAATAAAGATATTCGAGTACATTATGCAACGTTAAATTAGGTACAAATTTGTTGACAACACGAGGCAAGTTTAGATTTACTGAAGAATCGTAGTAAAAGTGTGAAATTGTGGAAATATGACATTTTTACCGGGAACGGACACCCCAGACAAGGCCGTAGGGTGTCTTGTATCTTGCTATGTACCTACTGTATTGCTTGTTTACCTATAAGTTTATATAAAGTGATATTTTTAATTAAATGAAAATTATTATGCAGTAATTTCGCATGATCCTATTGATAATAATTAACATTCGCTCAAAAAATACCATAAGTAGATAATAGGTACTTACATAGAATTTGGAAAAGGTGCAAAATATGTGGAAATGGGGCTATTCATAAATTACGTCATTATAAATTAGGGGGGGGTCTGGACATCGGATGATGTAGCATGAGGTAGGAGGAAACGGGGTCGTTCGAAGCATGATTTTTGGATGATTTCAGGGCGGGGTGGAACAAAATCGAGTCAAGAAGTAGCCGAAAACACCTCGCGTGATTTATGCACAACCCCTAACTACAGTGAGTATAACTTGTGTTTAATACAACCAAGTACTTTTCTCGACATTTTAGTTGGCTGACCGTACATTGACCGATCACGTATTTGATCTGTCCTTTATAAACAATATTACCTCTAGCCGCCCAGAGACCTATAAATAGATCTCCTGTTCCATTCTAATTTGAACTTTGTGTTGACAAAATAAAATTTCATTTTGCTTGGCAAGGTTTGACGTATGGGCGGCTAGAGGATAAAACAACCTAATGTTTACTCCAAATTATTGATGGTTATTGTTAAACTTAGCATTGTTTAACATAATTTTGGTTTCCGCTTTCATTATTGTGGGCTGCCCCAATACTTAGCATTTTCAAGGAAAATTTTCATAACAATAATTTGTTTATACGGCTTACAATACTACATGTTTGCCTTTTAATAAGTCAAAAGTACATATTTTCAATAGTTGTGACGTCTAGGCGACTATTTAGTTATACATTACAACAGTTGTCACCTTTTCACCAAGCAGAACTTTTAAAAAGGTTCCCTTAAAATACTCCACATACTTCCATAGATAGTTAAAATAACTCTTTCCGTAGTCTACCAACATAAAAACAAAAAAAAAATGTTAGTTCAGATAACCGTCACTTCGACACAATTAATGCAAAAATATACAACGACGGAGGGAAATTCGCAATTTTCTTATTGTGTAAAAACTACAATGAAAAAACACGTACCCAACGATAATTAAGTATACCGGGTGTGGCCTGTAACACGAGCAAATAATTAAAACATAGATTGTACTCCTCAAACGGTGGCACTTTTATCAAACTGCACAACGGGACTTAATCGCGTATTTAAGTTTTAAGATTTACCTCCGACGTTTCGAGGACGGCGTTGTCCCCGTGGTCTCGGAGAAGACTGGCTCAAGTTGACATCAACATCTTCTAGCCGCGCGAGTTTCTCGAACTACCCGCACTTGGTCTTGTTTATCAGTTTGAACGTTTTGCGCACTAGGGATGTCACTCTGTCGACACACAACACTAACGATATTCGATTTATCGACTGTCGATATTCGTTTCCGCTTACATTTACTAATGACTGGATTCCATGTGGATGAGATCTTAAAACCCTCGTCCCGATTAAAATTGCAATGTTTTTTTATTTCAATGGCTTCCCGCACTTTTCTACTGTAGAAATGGCGATCCGTGGAGAGGATTTTAGGGTTATGCAGCTCAATCCAGTGGTTTGGTCCTGACTCTCTGGTTTGATAATGTTTAATAATCGTGAAAGTTTAAATCAGTGTGGTGGCACTTTTGTTCAACAACTTTTACAAATTATGAAGTATAAAGACTCCCTATTTTTCATACAAAATAAATATTATCTTCAATGGACGCCATCGCCATATCATTGTGATTGACGTTGCTTGTTACGCCTTAAACATAACAAAATTCGCAATACATTGCATCTTAGAATAAACTTTAAAGTGTATTAAAAATCAAACCACAAGTTATTTTTAAAAGTCGCTGAACAAATGTTCAAATGTTGGTCAATATGAGGAGTACAGCCTACAGTTAAATTTTTTGCTCATATTACAGGCCACACTCGGTATACTGAACACTCAAATTCAATTATGTAGAAATTATTCGAATTTTGAGCTGTCATTCATAAATCGCTCTTTAAAGTTTAATGATGTATCATGTAGTTGTAAACAATGTAGGTACATGTATCTTGTTTTTCCGGTTATTATTCATGTGATGGTAATGTCAACTCGGTCTGGGGTGTTCAATATTTGATTTTATTTGACGTAGACCATCTGGCATCTCTTTTGTTTCGGTACGTCAAAACGTCGAGAGTGCAAATAATTATTTTGTCTGTATTCGAAACAAGTAGAGTGTATATAATATTTATGTATTAGGCAATACATAAATATAATGTATTGCCTAGTAAATAAATAATACTAATACCTACATAGATTTACTACGGTGCATTTGATCTTAGAAAAGCGGCCAGACTATACTTAAAAAGATAAAAATATCACCTCGATAAAGGTATGAAATACCATCGGTATGTTTAATTAAGTAATATGGGTAATTGTAACCAGTGTTTGTACGCTATTAAATTAATACTTTTCTTTTAGGGATACTTACAGAAAATTGACAGTTAAAAAAAAGTTTGACGATTATTTCGTTTGAATTATTTTTAGTATCTCTAAAAGCTACAAGCGTACTAAATTTCCATTTTTTTACCATGTTTCTCATATTTATGAATAAAAACTTTACCTAGGTACTCTAAAATGTCACACTGTAAATAATACTAATGTTATTAGGTACCTACTTAAATGTACAATAGACTCGATGTTTTTTACTACCTACTTATAATTAGCTACGAGTATACCTATGCTTCAAAATGTAAGAGTCTTTGTTATACGACTCGTCTTTTTGCGTTATGCTACAAGCTTGAAAAGAGACGCGGAGACTCGCGACTTCCGGCGCGATTCGGGAAATGAATTAGAGATTAACTAGACGATATAGTAAAGATATGTGACGTCCCACGGGTAAAGGTACCTTATGGCGGTTGGCGCTTACGCTATCATTAAAGCCGCTCCAATATTATTGCGGTGCTATGCGACGTAAGCGCCGGCCGCCCTAAGGTACCGTTTTCTGTGTAACGTCACATATCTTCACTGTTTCATATCTAGTGAATATCTAATTCATATCCCGAATCGCGGCGCCAGCCGCCATAAGGTACCTTTTGCAGTGGAACGTCACATATCTTTACTATTTCATATCTAGTGAGTCTCTAATTTGTTTCCCGAATCGAGCCGTTCAAGCGTAATCTCGTAATACTGAGACGACTTCTTCTAATTAATACTTATAAGAGTCAAGTTCATTCAAGATCATGTTACTCAGAATTAGACTCGGCCGCACTCAGTATTCTCAGCCAGTTCACGGCCAAGGTTGTTTTTTAAATGGAATAATCGTTACTCGTTAAATATGTATGCCATATGAGTGTCGAAATCTACCCGGCTCATATTTATACAGTAGGTAGTGTCTGGCTCAGTCTAGAGAGGGTTTCATGTTGACGTCTGGACGAAGCGTTTGGCTTAAGAACAAATCTACACCGTCCCACACAGGCGAAAAATCAATAAAAGTCGGACAAAACCAAAAAACTTCTAAGTAGCCCCAACAGGCAAAAACCAATCTTAGCGGGTAGTCCAATAAACAGTGCACGCTACTCGCATAATCATTTTCATGTTAGAGTCATCTACGCGACACGTTCTCATTCCAAAGTTCGACTTGTTCAAAGGCGAATATTTTACTGCTCTGCGAGTGTTACTTATGTGCTTACTTATTTATCGTTTGCTTTCAGAAAGTTGTGATTTAATGATGGATACCCTTCTAGGAGGTAATAACCTAATTACTAATAGTTACTTTTGATAGCTATGCTTGCTTGTTTATTATAAAAAAAAATAAGTGTAATGTCTTGTATTTTTTGCATATTGTTCAACTTCACCAAGGAGAAAAGTACAACTTCCTGATAGATCCGGTTTTGATATTATCAATTTTAGAAACTACAGAACTTGGGTTTTAACATACAACCATTATTTTATGCGACCTTACGCGACGTTTTAACAAAATTTTCATTTTAATCGATGACTAGTGTAATCAAGCATGAGCGCTTAGTCACATTTTTTTTAGGCAAATGGCTATGGAAAAAACTTTTAGTGTCTTCCGATCCTTATATAACAGGACTAAGAAAATTGGGTAGTAAAAAGTCGCTTCCCATATGCCAAAATGTTTTAAATCTTTTAGAAGAACCAGATATTATGATCAAAATTTAATAAATGTCATAATATAATTGTAATTTTGTTTTTATTAGTTGGCAAACGTGCATTAATACGATTTCTATAATAATCCTGAATGTTTAGGTTTTGTCCGACTTTTATTGATTTTTCGCCTGTGTGCGTCCCACAGTAAGGTCAATAAGTCTTTTATGTTGTGGGTACCTACTAGATGAAGATTAATAAACAGTAATAGGGAATATTACGCAAAACTTGTCAAAAAACTGTTTAAGGCCTAGTATATGTATAGTATAAGTTACTCTATAGTTTAGTATGTGCGCTAGTACTGCACTCTGGCGTCAGAACAAGTAATACATTGGTTCGATTATATAAAACATCCAAAACTCAGAATTGTTTAATGATATTAGTGATAAACACCCAAATAAATGCCTTAACAACTACGACGAGGCTACAAGATTCTATTATCAAAACTCAAAAGCGTGGGGAGGAGATATCAGACGTAGTTAAAATCTATTTATTATTTATTTGTTTTAACTTTTACTACATAATACCAAAAAGTTGAAAAAGTTGAATGGAAAAGGAAGTTCAGGTTACGTAAAGACGTAACCTGAACTTCCTTGTTTACTCCTTATTGAGCATTGTATAAGAAGCCGTACGTAATGAAGGTTTCCGCGATCGAGATTTTCACTAGATGGCAGCACCGTTACGAGAGGTTTTTTGACAGCTGCTGTCAAAATTCACCTATACAAAAAGCATGGTTAAACATGATTAGTGGATTATGACAGCTAGACCTCTCGCCACGGCGGTGCTGTCATCTAGTGAAAAAGTTGATCGCGTAAACCCGGGTCCATATTGGGTCGCATAATAATTGATTGTCCTAATGTAATGTTACGCATAAAACTCATTTCGCATAATTGTTATTGTGCTGGAAATATTAACATTTCTGAAAAATTATAACACAAAACTAACCACCTACCCTATTCTACACAACCTATGCAAAATATTTTCGAAAATACTTTTTGTTTCAGCTGGAGAAAAGATATGCGAAAAGAGATTTATGCGTAACATTACATTATGACAATCAATTATTATGCGATGAGATAGGATCCTCGTAAAACCCTCATTATAAAAGTTTACTTATACTATAATATTGGGAGCCATATCATTATTATCATTTGCTTAAAGTTATGTACCAGTCATTACAGTCGACTTACATTACATACTTACTTAATATAAACAGTAGCTACCTATGTAATATCAAGTTACAGAATTCTTTACGCCTTAGTTTATGTTGCGCTGGTGATGCATAAAAACAACCAGGCGTCAAAATGTATGTATGCCGAAAATTCGTTTTACTTATTAGTTCTCACATTCATAGCTAACTAACTATTTCTTAAGGCCGTGAGCATAGCAAAGCAAATAAATAAGTTCTAAATCAGAACCATCTCGACAGACAATTAAGACTTTCTCAAAACCGCTCTCAAATCGATTCATTCGTTACGATGCCACTGACACACAGATTAGAGCTAGACCAATAAAAGTCTGCAGCGATTTTGATAGCCCACGCAGTGCAAGTGTCATTTATACGTCATAATTTCATAAAAGTTTGACATTTAAAATAACACTGGCACTGCGTCGGCTGTCAAAATCGCTGCAGACTTTTTTTTGGTCTAACTCTACACCTATAGCACCCTTTTTGCATCGGCAATTAAAATTTTTCAATGCTTGATTTATTTGAAGCTTCTTGAACGCTTGATGTTGAGAGCATTAAGATATGAGAGCATTGAACGTACAAGTAGACTAATAATATTTTGAATTGTAAACTTAAATTGGAAATCTGAATGTCAAGATAACTGACAAAGTTGATCGAACCCTATCAAGGATTACGCATTATTAGGGATCATCTTCGTGGTCGTGACCTCATGTCTGAGGGACGTGACTCCTATGGATTATTCTTCCTACCACTGCTCCCCAGGCCTCTCGATCTTCGATCCCAGTGCGCCCTCACGAACGGCAAAGAGGGTGAAACGCCGGAGTGGGTTTAGTGGGTAGGGCCAAATTCTCCCCCCCTCTCGCTAAGAGAGGGATAAGGAGCGGCGAGTCCCACACACTGTGCGTAAATGCATTCCCACTCCGTCAAAAATAAAAAAGGCCTCTCGATCTTCGGCCATCTGCATCCTGCCTGGAGGGAAGTCTGGGTAATATTTTGGACTACATCTGACCATCTACTGGGTGCACGCCCTCTACTCCTTCGTCCGTCGACACTCCCGGTAATAATGCGCCTTTCTAGCGTGTCCGTGCCGCGTCCGACTTTGTGGCCGAATAATTTGAGGACTCTTTGGATACAGATGGTGGATAGCCTTGTGGTGATATTGAGCTCCTCTAAGATAGACTCGTTTGTGCGGCGGTTTTAGGGATCATCATACGTTATTTTCACCATCATAAATACGCGGATAATGCATCGTTATTGATGTTTGCCTTTAATTATCTGCCAATAGAAGTTCACTTGAAGCTGGCGTAGATATCTGCAAGCATCTTTACAATAAGGAAATAACAAAATAATGTAGATATAATTATATATTCAAAGAAATATTAAAAAATTTAGAGCGCTGGTAGCTTAGCTGTAAGAGCGTGCAACTTTCAATGCGGAGGTCACGGGTTCAAACCCCGACTCGACCAATGACTTTTCGGAATTTATGTACGAAATATCATCTGATATTTACCAGTCGCTTTTCGGTGAAGGAAAACATCGTGAGCAAACCGGACTAATCCTAATAAGGCCTAGTTTTCCCTATGGGTTGGAAGGTCAGATCAACTGACTCAGATGGCAGTCGCTTTCTTGAAAACTTAGTGCCTACTGCTCTGAAAAGCTAATTCACCGTAACATACACAAAATTGTTAACCTAATTGCGTAAACTGTAACAATGTCCTATCCTAGGTCCATTCGAGCCTCTAACTATCTCCATAAATTCTATCTAAATCGATTCAGCGGCTTAAGCGTGAAGAGGTAACAGTAAGGCAGAGTTATACTTTTGCATTTAAGGTAAAACGTACTGGTGCTCGACGCGGTCCCAGTACATGTAATTTTGAAACGTATGTCATTGTCAATAGAGGTGACAGCAAGGTGTCATCTATTGTATTCAATTAAGAATCTTTCAATTAACATCTATGTAATTAAATTAAGATATTAGAGAATTAAGTAAAAATTAAGTGTTTAAGTAAATGTAAGACAGCTACAATCATATTGCAACACCCTCACAGGGTAACATGTACGCTTCCTAACATTGTATTTAACATCATGTATTTCTATGCAATAAATGACAATAAACAAACAATAAACAATAAACAATATTGGGCATTAGAATTCCGAGCACTAGTACATTTAATATTATATAATATTAGTAAGGATGCAACTTTTATATATACATAGGTACGGAACCCTGTAAGATATTTGTTTTCGTAGGTACTTGCTTAATATAAATCACAGTCTGTTTTTCAAGTTTTCGCATTCTAGATGACTCGAAAATTACTAATTTAATGAAATACTTCTAAGAATTAAGTCAAATATAGACATTATAGACAGATCGGCTATTTTGGTTATTACAATTCCTCTAGGAATATTAATGAAATGATGGATGATGGCTTAATAATTACACTTATACCGGGTGTGGCTTGTAATATGAGCAAAAAATTTTACTGTACGCTGTACTCCTCATACTGACCAACATTTGTTCAGCGACTTTTAAAAATAACTTGTGGTTTGATTTTTAATACACTTTAAAGTTTATTCCAAGACGCAATGTATTGCGAATTTTGTTATGTTTAAGGCGTGACAAGCAACGTCAATCAAAATGATATGGCGTGGCGATGGCGTCCATTGAAAATAATATTAATTTTGTATGAAAATTTGAGTCTAAATACTTCATAATTTTTTAAAGTTGTTGAACAAAAGTGTCACCGTTTGAGGAGTCCAATCTATGTTTTCATTATTTGCTCATGTTACAGGCCACACCCGCTAGATGTAACAATTTGACTTATCGGCGAGATTTATTTTTGTGGTAAGCATTCACCCTGCATTTTATAGTTTTCGCGTCGAATAATGGTCTCTATGACAGTTTCTTCAAGTGCCTTTTGGTTGGGCTTATTTTAACTAATAATTCTCCAGACTGGCCGCGTAGCCAAGATGTCAATCGCTTACGCTCCGTAGCGATCGAAACGCAACTGTCACTGTCACACTAATATGGAAGAGTGATAGAGAGACATAATGCTTTTCGTTGTCGAAGCGATAGCGATTGTGACCTTGGCTAGGCCGGCTGGTGCTGGTACTGCTGGTCCAGACCAGTCTAGGGCTTGCCTCGGTATGTGGTCAGGATCCCTTCGGAGTGTATGGGCCCGATTCGGATTATGAAATAGACATCTATTAGACATCAGCAAGATACGATAACTATACAGGGTGATTCATGAGACGTGAGCAGGACTAATCCTACACACTCAGTAACTGGTAATTGATCGATCACCGTCGTATTTATGTGAAACAACCACACTTTTTCCTATTTTTCAACTTTTTGGTGAGGGCAAATTTAATTCTCTACAATCATGGTCACCATACAAGACCTAATTAATAAACATAAAACCTCTTTTACGAAGAAAATAAAATGTCAAACCTGAGTGAGATACGAGTTTTCAAAAGTAACCAGACCGTGATGACAGTGATGACATTCAATTTGACACAGAATATCGGTAGTTTAGTATTCTAATGTTAGGGTGACCATCCATGTCGTAAATAAATTAATAACTTTTTTTTTCAACACGACTAGAAAATTAACGTTAACCTCACTAATACTGATAGGAAAGAGTTGCTTATAATTTACAAAATGCGCAGTGTTAGTCCTGCTCACGTTTCCTGAATCACCCTGTATGTTTAAGATCTAACCTGTCAAATTTGACATTTGCGCGATTCTAGAGATACTCTTGAACGATTTCCACAGGATATGACTTAGAGATCCAATTGACATCTAATCTAATAGATATCTTACTCTATCTAACGTAAAAGTGACATTGGTTGCCCGAATTGCGCTGCAAAAGAGAACTAGTTGATATCTTAACTATAACGTATCTAGAATGGATCTAGTACGTGTCGTCTCTTGTGAATATCTTGAAGTTCGAATACGGCAGTTTGTCGTATGATGTGGTGTTAGTTAGGTCTTAGGGCTCTGTAAGGTGGAATTACACACCCAGTTGGGCTGATCCAGATTCAATCGTGATGACATTTCGCTGCGCCCTATATCGCTCTTAGTTTTAAAACACAAGGATAACACACTCTATTGGTTGCAACAAACTTAAATGTTATGAATTTCAAAATTATTCAACAATAGCATAGTGCGGTGTAATAAAACTTTCAGACCACTTTCCATAGGGAATATGAACAGAGTTAGATAGTACTGCGACTTTTCCTACTGCAAATACATACATTGTAGGTATATTGCATTGTAATTATCTGTTGAAAAGTTATAACAAAATATTGTGAAACTTAGTAAAAGTATTTTTTTTTAATTTATTTAGAAAACCAAACTGTCACATAAACATATCAAAAATACAATACAAAAGATGTACCTGCTGAAACAAAAGATACAATAAAAAACCGGGCAAGTGCGAGTCGGACTCGCGCACGAAGGGTTCCGTACCATAAAGCAAAAAGAAAAACGGAAAAAAATGCAAAAAGAAAACGGTCACCCATCCAAGTACTGACCACGCCCGACGTTGCTTAACTTTGGTCAAAAATCACGTTTGCTGTATGGGAGCCCCAATTAAATCTTTATTTTATTCTGTTTTTAGTATTTGTTGTTATAGCGGCAACAGAAATACATCATCTGTGAAAATTTCAACTGTCTAGCTATCACGGTTCGTGAGATACAGCCTGGTGACAGACAGACGGACAGACGGACGGACGGACAGCGAAGTCTTAGTAATAGGGTCCCGTTTTACCCTTTGGGTACGGAGCCCTTAAAAGACCTGAAGGTATTTTTTTATATTTTTTAATTGTGGTGACCACTGACCACGACTACCAGATGTCACCTAATGCTCTATCTATCCGGTTAAGTTGCGACACGTGCACTTTGGTTATTGACTCCCATCAGAAATGAATATGGTAATTTGTTTGCAATTGCCGTCTCAAGGGCCCAAACAGTAACATATCTCAGTAATCAGGTCACCTAGATCGCTTTGCGGCCAGCGGGTGGCCGGCATTAGAACCATCTGTTACATAAAGGAAAATGTAGCGGATGTTTCTGAGATATTAGTTATGGACAAAATTGTTTATCGGGTCACTTAATGTCATTGTACCAAGGCATAGAGAAATATAGTAAGAATAGAGTGCTCACTCCATTCATCAGTGTTGGTACCAAAACGACTATTATAACCCGGCAACCTTCAAATCAAGAGTGAACAGGCACCTTCTGGGCGAGCTCGCTCCATCGTAGGCCACGTCTACGCCTCGGCTAGTCTGTGGCCATGAGTAAGCCCATTCATAATAATAAAAAAAAAATATTTTCGCAGTCGACATCCAGCATCGAGTAGCGGAATTATCAGGCCGCGTAGCCAAGATGCCAATCGCTTACGCTCCGTAGCGATCGAAACGCAACTGTCACTGTCGCGCTAATATGGAAGAGTGATAGAGAGACATAATGCTTTTCGATGTCGAAGCGATAGCGATTGTAACCTTGGCTAGGCCGGCTGTATCGCTAACTGATACTAGAATTCTCGTGTCGCGACTCACGAAAATTGTATTGAACTATTTACAACTAATATTAAAAGCAGAAGGAGTTGAAATAGAGTTCCGGTTAATCTGGTTATAATATTAGCTGAAAATTGTTGAGTATTTTTGGTCGTCGGAACATCTATATTCTATTGTCAAGGAGCCGAACTGATAATCTTCTTCTTCCTCGCGTTATCCCGGCATTTCGCCACGGCTCATGAGAGCCTGGGGTCCGCTTGACAACTAATCCCATGATTAGTTGTCAAGCGGACCCCATTATAGATTATAGATTATTGATTATTATTATTATAGATTAGGCACTAGTTTTTACGAAAGCGACTGCCATCTGACCTTCCAACCCAGAGGGTAAACTAGGCCTTATTGGGATTAGTCCGGTTTCCTCACGATGTTTTCCTTCACCGAAAAGCGACTGGTAAATATCAAATGATATTTCGTACATAAGTTCCGAAAACTCATTGGTACCAGCCGGGGTTTGAACCCGCGACCTCCAGATTGCAAGTCGCACGCTCTCACCGCTAGGCCACCAGCGCTCGCTAGGCCACCAGCCGAGCCAGTAGCCGAGCAATTAGCCGAACTGATAATACTGCTACTCAATGCTAGATGTCGACTACGTAAATGATAGTCGTTCTGGCACCAAAACTGATGTAGTATGGAGTGAGCACTCTGTGGGCCCGATTCGGATTATGAAATAAAGATCTATTAGACATCTTTTAGACATCACCAAGATACGATAACGATATGTTTAAGATCTAACCTGTCAAATTTGACATTTGCGCGATTCTGGGGATACTCTTGAACGATTTCCACAGGATATGACTTAGAGATCTAATTCACATCTAATAGATATCTTACTCTATCTAACGTAAAAGTGACATTGGTTGCCAGAATTGCGCTGCAAAAGAGAACTAGTTGGTATCTAAACTATAACATATCTAGAATGGATCTAGTACGTGTCATCTCTTGTGAATATCTTGAAGTTCGAATACGGCAGTATGTATTTTTTCTCAATGGCCAAGGGGCGTTTCCACAATTCAAATATTCTGAGCGAGCATTGAGACTTTATCGCTTACGTTTTTTTTATTTTTTTCATGTTTTTCTTTACAATATTATTGTGACTGCAGCAGCGTTAAGGAGGATTCACGTTAGACCGGGCCGGGCCTTGGCTAAGGCGTCCGACAAGTCATTTTCTATGACGCCTGGTCATAGAATAAATAATAGTACTAGGTACAGAAGACTCACTCTCTAACAAAACGTGTCTGTCACGATCAGCACAGATATGGCCGCTAGGTGGCGACAGCGCCACGCGCGGCGTATGGCAAACCCCAGAATTGGGGTCGAACGGATGTACTTTTAGCTACCTGTAGCAAAGCGACGAAATCGCGGAGTGAGCCACGCCTGGCCTGGTCGGGATCAGGTGGTGCTTTCCATAAAAAACGAAGCGCCAGAAGCTCCGACCCGGTCTAGCGTGACGGCGTGAGTCCTTCTTTAAGGTACAGGTAAATGAATGTCACCTTCACCGTCAGTTTCATTGATAGAACGATGGAGTTGGTTACAAGTTATTTTATTATTTTTATTTGTTAGCTTGTTGTGTCCCACTGCTGGGCAAAGACCTCCCTCTCTTCCACGCGTCTCGTTCTATGGCAATATTAGGCCAATCTTTCCGAAAGACGTCAAGATCGTGCCGCCACCTCCTTCTATGTCTGCCGTGACGCCGCACTATGTTTGGTGTCCACTCGGTAGTTTTCTTGGCCCACAAGTCGTTTGGCATACGGCAGATGTGTCCGGCCCAGTCCCATTTAAGCTTGGCGGCTGTCAGGGCTACTTCGGCTACTTTGTCGGTTACAAGTTAAAGTAATTTAAATATTTGCCCTTAAGGGGCTCCCCCACGCCAATGACCTTCGATCTGAATCCCTAAGTTTTCTTATGTTTTTTGTAGCTTATCATATTAACAGCAACGGCTTTAAGCAATATAGTATCCCATATTTACTTTAAAGTTCATTGTCTTCGAGATATTTGGCATCAAAGTTGAACAAATTTAGGCTAAAAAACTGGTTTTCTGGCCATAACTTTTGTGTTAATTAGTTTAAAATTAAAACCTTGGACACGATTTTCTACGCTTCAAAGACGAACCCAAATATGTAGATTTCGTACATGTAAGATCCTTTACTGCAGACTAGATACGAAAAAAGTGTTTTTTTGGACAATGTTTAAAAAATTCATTAAAAAATAAGTATTCTTTTTTTTCAAAATCCGGTGGACAAAACCGGAGATAAAAGATTGAAGAACCGATAACCGTTTGTTTTATAATTCTATCTGTAGTGCAAAAAAAGGAGATACGATTCAAAACTTGTCAAAAATCGATGAAAACCTCGGGTAGCCCCTTAAAATTATTAATTATTTAAATAGTTATCTTCGTGCTTTCGCAATATTTCTTATATTTTCTAAAAGGAACTGATATTTTAATTTACATTCATTAAGTTAAGTAACTAAGATATATTGATAAACATATTTTAATATTTTCAGTTCCCTTTTAACTGCAGTCGTGTTTTTAATTTTTAATGTTCATAATATTTCAAGATCGACTTATTTATGCACAAGATATTTAGACAAATTATTGTTCAACTCTTGACTTCGGTAGGTGCTCCGAAAGCTCGAAATAGATTAATACCGAAATTATTTCACACAATGAACTATTGTTCTAATAATAGTTCAATATTAACATTTGTAGGTACTTTAGACATGGATAATCATAATCTAATGATACAGAACAGTAATCTGTTAACTATATTTAGATGTCCAGCAGGCTTTCTCGTTTCTCTATTTCAAACAGGAGTCGGCAACCCTGAGGCACGTGTAAACTAGATATACATGGTGCCAGCGGTTCACGACCCCTGTACCTGTAAACAGAGGTTTGTAGGACAAAGCATAACTTTCATTGTCACTGCGCAGAAATAGAAGTTTGCTTGTTTTCATATGAGAAACGAGTAGAATGTTGCACGTTCTTCGGGTCACAGACCTGTACATATTGCCCCGTGCATATGTCATATAAACTTTAAGAGTCCATCAACGTGCGCACTAGCGCCACTGCTAAACAATCATTAGGTATTTATATTTACCTACAGAAATGTATTTAAAAAAGGGGGCCGCTACGTACTGTGTCTTGTACATTATTTAAGTACCTTTTGAATTCATCAAACTAGTTTTTATGTTGCTGGAATCCGTCGATCTATGAACTAAGAACAAAAACGGCCGTTTTAACTTTGGACGCATAGATTAACGAATGGTGGTGGTAGTAGCGCTCCCTACGCACAGTTGTGCGTAATATTCCCTATTGGCTTGCTTCTTTCTGTTTGTTAGGAGGGGCCAATAACTAACGGCCCGATTCTAACTTTAAGATACGTCAATTAATAGATCTGGAAACGATATGGATTAGATGTATCAGTGTCAAATGTGACGTTTTTTCAAACTTATACGTCACTTTTATCGAATCCGACAGTATAGGTGTTACCCTATATTAACCATCGCAAATTAGTATTATGGTAGCCATATGTCACTTACTTTCACTTACACGAGTTAAATTTAACTCCTTTACCATCGCCAGTGTGGGCGGTTAACTAGCAATCCGAGAAACTTATTGCTGGCCAGCTAAGAATGTTACTTGTACCTAGTACCACAGAATAAATAATAGTACTAGGTACAGAAGACTCACTCTCTAACAAAACGCGTCTGTCACGATCAGCACAGATATGGCCGCTAGGTGGCGACAGCGCCACGCGCGGCTTATGGCTAACCCCAAAATTGGGGTCGAACGGATGGACTTTTAGCTACCTGTAGCAAAGCGACGAAATCGCAGAGTGAGCCACGCCTGCTAGTACTAAAAACTAGAGATGCAACGGATAGGTGTTTGGCCGGATTCCGCATACCGGATATTCCTGCCCATCGGCCGAATATTCGGTATCCGGCCGCCGAATATTCTGCCGGTGGAGCTACACCTACATTTCGGGTTTTCAGGTGCGCATTGTGCAGATTTTTACCTGTTTCGTAGAGAACGTTTGCGCGGACTCATTTATGGGTTCGAAATGAGTGCGCGTGCATGTCTGTGGAATGTTTCAATTGTTTTAAAACAATAACGAGTACGATAATGACCGTGACTGTCTCTTAAATCCAATTTTGTTTACTCCGAAACAAGTCATGTTACTATCCGGTATCCGGCCGGATGTTAAAATAATGGCCGGATAGGCCGGATACCGGATAGTAACCCAATAATTGGTGTATCTCTACTAAAAACGCAGACAATAATTAAGACTAGGTATTCACATGGACGGGGCTCGTGTCTAGACAGTATCAACTTAGGGACTATCTAAGTAGTTAACAGTATAACAGTACAAACGGGTGCTGTTTTCGCTCCTATTCTAATGTGTATGTATCGCTTTACACTACATAGTTCTTGTATAGTTCTTTTTTTAGCATTAGAAAAGAGGTAAACAATCTTGATGTGTCTTTTAATTGAAAAACAGGTTTTAAAAAAAGTCACGGCAAATATAGTACAATTTAATGAATCTAATACGATCACTTATATTCTACTTTTATAAGTATTAGATACTGATTTTTAAAAAGCGTTTTTCAATTAAAAGACATGTCAAGATCGCTAACCTTCTTTCTATTGCTAAAAAAACTAACTATAGGAATAAGTTTTTCAAAAAAAAAATATTATTGGTACAACCTTTTATCGAGAGAATTCTAAAAACCCAAACACAATTAGGTTGGGTTGTTTTATCACAGATTTCCTATGGCCACCTCCTATCTCTAGCATCAAATCAGCTCCATGGTACCATAATATTGCATTGTCACCTGACTTACACACGTATGCTAATTTTCAGCTTCATCGTACCAAAGACATAACTTCGTATAAGATGAATAAAGTCTAAGAAAAAAACGTGCCACGGAAATCAAGAAAAAGTCATTCTCGGATAGATGGCGCACACACCTTTAGCCTATGCTCGGCTAGATGGCGTGACGACACCGTTTCATATTTAACAATTTTAACACATAGATATCAGTGAATGAACGGGTCAAAATGATATAAAAATAATAAAATCATTTATCCATAATATATATATTCATTTTTTTCATAATTTTATACGTGTTTATTTTGAGTTATAGTCGTGTGTCGATAGATGGCAGTAAATTTATAGTGACTACAACATTTACTATGTCAGGACCCCTCTATACAATCTATTCTTTATGATCATACTAATTAAGTACCTAAATCTCAAGGGACTCTGGTTTCGTGTGGCGTAAAGAACATTTAAATAGTAGATAGTTACAAACATTAATTAATTTGAAATTTAGAAAATATGATAACGGTGATTCATTGCAGAGAACTTATATTTAACCAGCATTTCAATTTGTCCCAGTCAGTCAGACTTGGAAACCTTGATACCAAATTACTCATACACCTGTTGGAACTATGGCGCATATCCAGAATACCTAATCATTTTAATTAGGGATGTGTATAATCAGCATGTTTATGGTAAACAACCTTGAACAAAATGTAACAAAATTATTGGCAGATGTAACTTTCCTGGAAATTAGCAATTAGTTGGAAAATGCTGGTAGCGTCCTCGGTACTATGGGCCCGATTCGGATTTTGAAATAGACATCTACTAGATATCTTTTTGACGTCACCAAGATACGATAACGATATGTTTAAGATCTAACCTGTCAAATTTGACATTTATGCGATTCTGGAGATACTCTTGAACGATTTCCACAAGATATGACTTAGAGATCCAATTCACATCTAATGGATCCAACACTATCTGACGTAAAAGTGACACTTGTTGCCCGAATTGAGCTGCAAAAGAGAACTAGTTGAAATCTAAACTATAACGTATCCAGAATAGATCTATTACGTGTCGTCTCTTGTGAATATCTTGAAATTCGAATACGGCAGTATGCCACAGATTTTAAGTCTATACTAGTAATCTTTAAATTTAATCTTTAAATTAGTAAATTTTAATTTATTAACAAAGTTTGGTTATTCAGTTATGTTTGTGCACCTATATGTGTATGTGTGTGTATGTATAAACAGTTGCGTTTCAACAAAAATATTAAAATACTTACCGGACAAGTGCGAGTCGGACCCGCCCACCGAGGGTTCCATACTCTTTAGTATTTGTTATAACGGCAACAGAAATAATTTCAACTGTCTAGCTATCACGGTTCATGAGATACAGCCTGGTGACAGACAGACGGACAGACGGACAGCGGAGTCTTAGTAATAGGGTCCAGTTTTTACCCTTTGGCTACGGACATCTAAAAAGCAAACGTAATGCACCCATAACATTCACACTTTTTCAGAGTTAAAATACCTAGTATCTTTTTTTCCGATAAAATATTATACCGTTTTTGCAACTATATTACGTAAAAATTTGTTAAGTAATGCGATTGCAACTTCGCACCAAAACAGTTCATTAAACTTACGTTGTACTGCGTAGAACGGAACGCCAAAATTATGTTCACATTTTGACCTTTATTACAAAGTATTAAGGTGCAATATTGTGTGTATCTCTGGCGTCCAGTACAAGGATTAGCAGAGCTGATCTCGTAACAGAGTGTATCCTTAAGCCAATTAAGGCTTGCCTGTTAATTGGGAGCTCAGTCCAGTATCGTTGACACGTTTACTCCTGCGTGAGGGTGATCTGGGGGCGTACCGCGAGCCACGGGTTCATGAGATACAGCCAGGCCCCTATTTCACCAACGTGACAGGTGCGACAATTCGACAAGTCTCATTGTTGCTGACGTCACAGGCATCCATTGGCTACGGTTATCGCTTACCATCGGGCGGGCCGTATTCCTGTTTGTCACCATCATTGTATTATTTAAAAAAACTTTATTATATCGGCAAAAAACAGGTATTTCTCTTGTGATGTTTATGATGATAATGATGACAATTGTCACAAAATTTCAAAGAACTTTCGGTAATTCTTGACAGCAAATGAGTTCTGTGTCGGGATTTCGTGACAATTGTCGTATTTCTTGTGACAATTGTCATTAGCTTCGCAAAATAAATACTTATTTACTGGCGATATAGTGGAGTTTTTTTTAATTAACATGTCGGTGGCAAACAACCACACCGCCCCTCTGATGGTAAGCGGTTACCGTAGCCTATGGAGGCCTGTGACGTCAGTAACAGTGATGTTGACAAATGCGACATTTGTCACGTTGGTGAAATAGGGCTCTGGTGACAGACAGACGGACAGCGGAGTCCGGATAATAGGGTCCGGGTCCTTTGGGTACGGAACCCTGAAAAGAATTGAAGACACTATAGGTACTTTCAGATTCATGTTGCACTACTTACCCTCCCCACCCATCACCCATGTAAGAAAAACAGACCCACGGCGCGATTCGGGAAATGAATTAGAGATTAACTAGAAACGATATGTGACGTCCCACGGGTAAAGGTACCTTATGGCGGTAGGCGCTTACGCTATTATTAACGCCGCTCCAATATTATTGCGGCGCTATGCGACGTAAGCGCCAGCCGCCATAAGGTACCTTTTTCCGTGGAACGTCACATATCTTCACTATTTCATATCTAGTGAGTCTCTAATTCATTTCCCGAATCGCGGCGCCAGCCGCCATAAAGTACCTTTTGCAGTGGAACGTCACATATATTCACTATTTCATATCTAGTGAGTATCTATTCTCTCTAATTCATTTCCCGATTCGCGGCGCCAGCCACCATAAGGTACCTTTTGCAATGGAACGTCACATATCTTTACTGTTTCATATCTAGTGAGTCTCTAATTCATTTCCCGAATCGCGGCGCCAGCCGCCATAAAGTACCTTTTGCAGTGGAACGTCACATATATTCACTATTTCATATCTAGTGAGTATCTATTCTCTCTAATTCATTTCCCGAATCGCGGCGCCAGCCACCATAAGGTACCTTTTTCCGTGGAACGTCACATATCTTCACTATTTCATATCTAGTGAGTCTCTAATTCATTTCCCGAATCGCGGCGCCAGCCGCCATAAAGTACCTTTTGCAGTGGAACGTCACATATCTTCACTATTTCATATCTAGTGAGTATCTATTCTCTCTAATTCATTTCCCGAATCGCGGCGCCAGCCACCATAAGGTACCTTTTGCAATGGAACGTCACATATCTTTACTGTTTCATATCTAGTGAGTCTCTAATTTATTTCCCGAATCGCGGCGCCAGCTACCATGAGGTACCTTTTGCAGTGGAACGTCACATATCGTTATTATTTCATATCTAGTGAATGTCTAATCCATTTCCCGAATCGCGCCGCCACCAGTCGACGTCCTCGTGAAAAATTCGCTCTGACGTAACGGTTTCATTATCGCATGAAAACTGCAAAGTGTCTTTCCAATAGTGAAATACCTATCATTTTATTTTTGAACATGTCGGATTGTCCGCCCATACAAAATACTCTTAAATCATGCATACACCACACACAGAGTTTGATTTGGCAATTTTGGTATGGCTTAGGTACACAAAAGTTTTAAAGAGTACAATGTCAAAAACAAAAAAAGAGCAAGTAATTTGGTATATGCTTCGTGTGAAAAAGAATGGGTGTTATGCCAAAAATGTCATGAATTGAAAATTGGTTAAGAAAACGCGTTTTCCGCCATTACCTTAGATAATATAACCAAACGGAGTGGTCAATGGTCATTAACAGGCGTTCCCTTCTGTCGAAAATAGGCGGCCAATGGTCAACGACATGTCAAACACATGTATGGACTGATGGTTATCTGACATGGCTATGTTTACGTTACGTATACATTTGATGTGCCCCTCCCCCGCAAAAAACGGCAGATTATTTTGTACCGAAAATTATAGACATGGCGTCTCCGTTGGTTATATCCTCTAAGGCCATTACCGATATCGTCGTAGAGCTTACGCAAAGTAGATAAAGCCTGACCAGGAATATACGATCACGCGCCATGTTGCGGAAATTAATTTGAACAATTTTTTCATACTACATACAGGGTGCTTCCTGTAACAGGAGCAATAAATTAAACTAAAGGCTGTACTCCTCAAACTGACCAACATTTGTTCAGCAACTTTTAAAAATTATGAATCTTTTAGACTTCCTCCTTTTCATACAAAATAAATATTGCCTTCAATGTACGCTGACATCAGTGTGTTTGACGTTACTTGTCAAGCTTTTAACATGACAAAATTTGCATTACATTGCGTCTTAGAATAAACTTTAAAGTGTAATAAAAATCAAAACATGTGTTATTTTCAAAATTTGCTGAACAAATGTTGATCAGTTAGAGGAGTACAGCCTACAGTTTAATTTATTGCTCCTGTTACAGAAAACACACTGTATACTGTCACCCTATACGTGAGAATAACAGCGCCCTCTTGACAATGATCATATATTACTGGGCTTTATGTATGTTTTCAGTGTCTAGATGCTGTTATATGGTGAATGATATTTCACTGTTAATCCTTTAAAATTACTAATTTTTTATCAAATCATACAACCCGCTAGTGCATCGGTTGCGATAATTATATTATATGTAGTGTATATATACATACACACATATAATCACGCCTATTTCCCGGAGGGGTAGGCAGAAACCACGGATTTCCACTTGCTACAATCCTGGCATACCTCTTTCGCTTCCTTCACATTCATAACATTCCTCATACACGCTCGCCGGTTTAGGGTGCTCTTGACCTGGCCTTTCTTCAGCCTTTCTCTATTGTATATATACATACGAGTATGTATATATAGTCCTCCACATCGATTTCTATGACGGCGACTACAGCAATCAAGGGTTTTTCCTCTTATGAGCTCTTATGTGGCTGGCCAGGCCAAATCTTGTTCTTAAAAAAAAATGTAGTGTAATATGTGCGAATAAATGATTATGATTATACGTATACTAACAAGATCCTATTAATTTTATTGATTCGAAACCAAAGTGAGGCTTCATAAAATCGAGATGGAACGAAGTACAGTCGCCATCAGATATATCGGAGCGGCCAAGGTGTTCACAATATCTGAACACGCACTCTAACGCCCTGACAATAGAGGCGTGTTCAGATATTTGTGAGCGCCTTCGCCGCTCCGATATATCTGATGGCGACTGTACACACCTATCAATCTGACACGTGAACATTTGCGCCTAATTTAAATCTACACGTGATCTAAATAAACAACAGCCTTACAATTTACACGAATTATATTTTACACGTGGTTGCTCTGTTTTTCAGATATAATAATTGTTTAAGTATGACAAAACATAATATACTTATTAAGGTATTATTGCATAAATTAGGCACGTGTATTTAAAATATGACATAATGATATCTCATGTAATTCGTTTACGAAATTAAGGCGCTTATTCTTTGGGGTTTGGGGGACTATGTGTACTTAAAAGTAATAAAATCTTCTTCTTCCTCGCGTTATCCCGGCATTTTGCCACTGCTCATGGGAGCCTGGGGTCCGCTTGACAACTAATCCCATGATTTGACGTAGGCCTAGTTTACGGAATAAAAAGTAAGTTTAAGTACATATAGTATTAAAATGATGATTTAAATACTCCTATCCTAACTCCTGATTACCTATCCTAACTACTGATGCCGGCAACGCACTACCAACCCCTCTGGTGTTGCGGGTGTCCATGGGCGATGGTAATCGCTTACTATCAGGCAACTTGTTTGCTCGTTTGCTTAAAATACTACATTATATTACATTAAAAAAAGTTCACCGAAATCAAATTTAGCATCATGAAAATCAATAACTAAAAGTTAAAAGTTTGTTGTGACCGATTAACTCATCAACTAATTTACACAGAAATATCATATTTAACTTGTAGAAGAAATGGAGATTTTTTTTAAAGTACCATTGAAACTTTTCGTGCATTTCACAGCGACTGTTTGTAATTTACCTACAGCATTTTTGAAAATATATAGATTATATTTATAAAGATTAAACAGGTAAGTAAAGACCTGGAACTTCGTTTGTAGACATAATTATACAGCGAAAACTCATTTCACCATTTTATTTTAATTAGGTCATCGACTCGGTGACTCAAAATTACGAGTATTCCAATTACGAATAATTACAAAAGAAAAACTACGTCCGATTTCTTGCAATATTTTTGTTTGTTTTAGGGATCAATTTTAATTACGATATAATACATTGTGCAACTGGGAGTCAGTGAGACTTTGTAAGCGAGGTCTATATAATTCCCGACAGCCGCAGGCTGGAGGTCTAAATAATGAAAACAACCAGTGGCGGATTTGCCCTAAGGCACAGTAGGCCCGGGCCTATGGCGGCTAGATATTTAGGCGCGGCAAATTGTGACAAAAAATTCACTGATGGTAACAAGAAATAACTCAAAATGTAGTCAATATTATGGGTACCTTGAAAGGGACGGCTACAGGGCCTGGGGCATAGGGTGGCAAAGACTGCAAATCCGCCGCTGAAAACAACTCGAACTACATTAAATATAAAGGGGCCCACTGATTACCAGTCCGCCGGACGGTATCGGCCTGTCAGTTGTTCGGAACTGTCGAAATTTTGTTCCAACTGACAGGCCGATACCGTCCGCACGGACTGTTAATCAATGGGCCCCTTACCGCCGTTGAAGATGAATGATGCTCAAGAAACGTGCAGGAAAAGTGGAAGATGACGGTGACTAATGTTTTCGAATATGCCACCCAAAAATGCACCATTAACGCCAGAAACTCACGTGATTGGCCTCTCGTGTGATTGAGGCCATATTTTGACAGGTGAGACAGAATCGATTAGCATTCCTGGGGTTAGAAGTTTGCGTAATCGTTTTTCTGACGGCAACGCAAAATCTGGAATGTCGTGTTACTTGTTGATTTGGGAATATTATGAGGATAAAAGTAATAGAGAAATCGGTAATTTTAGCCTCTGATCAGTTAATTTTATTGTATTTCATAAAAAAATGGTCATTACTGTTATCTTGGACAAGCTTTCCTGATGCTCTACTCACCGACACGTAGAATCACAGATAACATGTACAGACGTAGGTAGTGCATAATTATTTTCCATCGTATTTTCACGCAAACTTACGAACGTGTCTTGCTATTTCAGTCAGTCTCGGTACAAAGAGTACTGAGGTTGACTGAAGTAGCATGACAAATACGAACGTTTCCGAGAAAATGCGATGGAAAACAATTATCTACTATTACTACATCTGTACAAGATTGCCTGACAAATATCAAAAGTGCGACCACAATCGGAATGATGCCATTAGAAGTATTTAATTTTATTTTATTTTATTTATTACGAGAACAACAGAGTAAAATGTACATAAGATCCTATTAAAAACTAACTTGCATGCTAAAACATTCATTTTCCTCCCCAGCAGTTCTCACCGAGAACTCAGAAATGGGTCAATTTCTGAACACGATTTTTTTTCTGTCCGTGATGAAAATCGCGGGTTAGCATCAAATAATACTTACCATTTTTTTTTTTACATAAAGAAGCCACACTTTCGCACCGGGTTCCATATGAATTCACTGATTAATTGGTTTTTAGAGTACACTTAAAAATACCTAAAGGCTCAAATTATTACTCCCGTGCCCTGTCCGGAATCTACTTTTGAGCATAATGAAAAATCCTACGAAAAATTCTACATTAGTATCACTAATTTAGTGTCAAATACTTAAACTAGATGATATTTACTATCACTGAGCACATACACTATTAACTTCATTGTGGTAAATAACTCGTGATCGAAGTTTAAATTTTGTCCGAGCGCGCGAGTAAAATTTCGTCGGCAAAACTCAAAGGGCTCTCACAGCCGACGTCTGTATCTGAACCGCCTCGTGTCCCGCCTCACCTGTACTGGCAATATTCGGCTGATTCTCAAAGCAAGCAGATGTACGTCAAGCCGCGGCGTGTTCGAGCAAATCGCATAAGTATTTCGGAATCCGGGTGGGCGACAATTTTTTTCTAATTTCGTAGCCCCTTATAAATTTTATTTCCCACATAGCTTTTCAAAAACAATTATCATATTTAGGAGCCCTTTATGTATCTTTATGTAAGCGATAACATAACAGTTTGGTTAAACACGATTTAAATTTTTGGCGAATTTTTTTATTACGAATTTTAATTTCCATGCCCTAATTCCCATAGAATATTTACCTAAAACAGCTGATTAAGTGGCACGGGAATTAGAAAGTATTACATTTATTGTCAACAAATTTTAATTGGGGGCACTGTAAGTTAATTGGCAATGTTTACGTCATATTATTATTACATATATATATATATATATATATTGGCATTGAATATATATTATATGTAATAATAAGATGACGTATATCTTTCTATTTTACATTTAAGGAAATCTCATAGAATGCACAAAAATCTATGAACGGTTTTTTAGTATAAGTACTATACTACATACAGGGTGGACCCGAATAACCCGGGCAATTTTAATACGTAAGGTAAGGTGGGATAAGACGACACTGGGGTAAGACTATCACTTGTATGGAATCCTCGTACTGTTAGTCTTGCGCCACCTTACCCTATTCAATTATAATATTTTATTATTTATTTATTAACATAAAAATATACATCTTATACAATTACAGTGTCCCACAAAACAGTTTACACGGTTTGACTGTGGGATCGTGCAGTCTCTACTCTCTTATATTAGAAAAAAAGTTAACATCTATCATTAGTAATAATGTCATCAATTGCTACACGCGATTTACGAGGTAACTACGCAGCTTTTTACCAAATATTACTTTATTGGCTTCCTGTCTGATGTCAGAGGGCAGGCTGTTGAGTATGTAGGGAAGGCGTTTGTGGAGACATCTATCGCCGTAGTAATTAGTAACCCTCGGCACAACAAACTTGCCCGCAGACACCGACCTGGTTCCACAAACAGCGTTATGGTGTAAATGGGTATGCTCTCGACTGCCATGATTGTTGTACAAAATTAAATATTTATGCTTAAGGCTCACCGGAAGAATATTACATATTTTAAACAAATTTCTATAGTCTTTTTTATTTTTATCTCTAGTTTTATTATTAACTAACAGTTTCAGGAATCTAACTTGCATACATTCTAACTTGTTTAAATTAGTTTTAGTTGTTAATCCGTAACAGTCAAGTGCATAACCAATTATCGATTCAACTAGGGATACATATAAATATTTTAGAATATGCAGAGGTACTTTAAAACTTAGATAATAAAATTTTCCCAGTAATACTTTAAAATATTATATAAACATAAAACTATTTTTGGAATTATTATATATTATAATACCCGTACCTAAGGTTACATGAAACAAAATGAATCAAATTTACAATGGTTTTATTTTGTAAATTTGACAGCTGACAGCGTAAGCCGTATAAAGTTTAAATATCTGGGAGACCGAGCTTTGCTCGGAAAATATATACCTACCTACAAACTCAAAAATGCGCGTTTTCCCAGAGACACCTAGCTAGATCGATTTTTCATCCCAGAAAACGCCCATATATGATCCAATTTCATCGAAATCGTTAGAGCTGTTTCCGAGATCCCCGAAATAAGTATATACAAGAATTGCTCGTTTAATAGATTAGTTGTTATAAATTAGCTTTTCTAATAGGTACAAGAAAAATTAAATATATCCTATTCTTACTATATTATAAATGCGAAAGTATCTCTGTCTGTCTGTCTGTTATCTCGCCACGCTTAAGCCGCTGAAACAATATCATCTTGATAATACATATTTGGCATGGAGATAGTTTGAGGCCTGAAGAAGGACAAAGGATCTGGGGGCACGGCAGTGCCGCCGCCAAGTCGAGCAAAACAAAGTGGCACGGCCGTACCATCAAATCTCAATAACATTCTATCTAAATAACATTTAATTTGAGCATGTAGTCTAAGAATTAATACACTTTAAAATCCCTTAGTTTTGTCACTGGTTTAAGGTACTTCTAGCATACCCACAAGTTCCAAATTTGAAACGTAATTAGGTTTTAGCTTTTTAAGCCAATAAAAATCTAATAATACTGCAATATTAGTCACGTTCTAAAGATAACTGCATAATTAAGTTTGAAATCCTATAGAAATATATGCGATAACAACGTTACCTTTTAGTTCTTACAATTAGTAGGGAAAATAAAGGTACACTACGATGGACGATGTGAGTATGAATAAAGATGTATTATGATATGTATATACATAGTATCAGTATGGTATGGGTATGTTTACCCGAAAAGAAGGACAGCCTACAAAAAGAGATGGGATCATTTCAATTCATGTAAAAAGATGCAAATCTCGCAACGCAGTTCTTCTACTCTACTACAAAAAAGTTTTGGGATGTAATGTGAAACCAAGTCGGTTATTTTAGTCAGTGCCAGGGGGTATTTTGTAAGCAAGTTTTTTTTTAGGAAGATTATGATATTTTTGAGAAATTACTTAACCAACCTACACTTTGAAGATTTTCCCGCAGGGCAGGGACACCCCGTATACCTATGTGTAAAGTAAGGCGGGGTAAGACTAACTTAGTTTATTTTGATCGGGGCAAGACTAACAGTATGAGGATTCCATACAAGTGATAGTCTTACCCCGGTGATAGTCTTACCCCACCTTAACTCATATGTGTTCAAAACATTTTTTGGGTTATTAATTTATGAAGGCAGCATATTCGATTTCTTCAGATTAACTTACACAATAACTTCTTCTCACATCATTTCCTATAAGACCATATACCAGATCATACACCTTGTACCTATCTACATGCAGATACATAATGACACTTTTTAATGAATAGTTTTGTATGTAAAGGCGGACAAGTTTACGAAACTACTCAAAGTATTGTTTTGAAATATGTACATTTTACTACGAAAGAGAGATTAGTTGCCATTAAAATAAAGGAAAGGATTAGTCAAATACGTAGTTTTTAGTGTAACATACTTTCGTAGATTTGTCGTTCGAAAATAAAATTAAAGAAGGTAAATAATATATGTCCGATGCCACTTCAGTATGGTTGCAGTATATTATTGTAGATTAAAATATACATAAATAATAGTTTTAAGTACCAAAATAAGTTAAGAAAACAATTTCCGGCACGTGTTTTAATTTCCGTCCTAGTAAAATCTAATTTCCATGGACACACTAATTCCCGTGCCCTGACCAAAATTTTAAATTTATATAACTTTTATAGTTTTATGAATATTTTTATCCCATAAGAAAATTAATATTTATTATGTTTTTTATCAAATTCTCAGCATATTTTTTTTTGTGTAATGTTGGTATTTCAAAATTCCATGGAAATTAGACAAAAATGCTCGTTTGGTGAAATTGACCCAAATAATACGTGATTGCGTATATTATTTGCTTTTGTAGCAGTATATTCCAAGATAGAATATATAATTGAAGACGAAAGACATCCAGGATTTAAATGTATGCGACCTTATATCCTGAATACAGTCTTTCGTATTTTCCAGTCCGTTAACTTAACGTTTTGGTACATTCAAGCGGCCGCTATGAGTATCAAAAGTGGTCGCGTTTTTACCCGACTACGGCAACGCAAAAGGAGGGTTATGATTTTGACCGGTATGTATGTGGGTATGTATGTATGTATGTATGTTCATCTGTTCCCTCATAACTTCTAAAGTACTTATTATAATTTAACAAACGATGTGTCATTCGAATCGTCTTAATCGTCCGCTGGTTATAGGCTATATGGCGTCACAAAAAAATGAACACTGCGCCCTCTAGAGGTCATAAAGTCACGAACCAAAAAACTAAAATTAAGTAATGATGATGTGTTATACATCATTGCAAAGAGCTCAAATAGCACATTTCAAATATATAAATATTGTTAGCTTTTGCACCCGGCTTTGCTTGCATGCGCCAGATAAAACATTAATTTATCGGTTAGGTGATTCGAACTATGAATCTAAAAGCGCTCTGGATTCTATCCGCGTGTTACGCGACTACGGCGATACAAGAAGGTTTTTGCAAAAGAAATTTGTTTGGCCGCTATACATGGTGTTTTTTTAATGTCCTGCAACATTTTATAACGTGAATAGGTATAGAAGTCCTGATCAGCCAAAATGTATGAAACAGTCAATTTCGGCGCCATTTCCTTCAGCGCCATCGTAATAAAATTGTCGGGCGTAGCCCAACGTACGCGTTCCAGAGCCGGGCGCCTTCGGCGCCCTCATACTAAAAGAGTCGGGCGGAGCCCGACGTACGCGTTCCAAAGCCGGGCGCCTTCGGCGCCCTCACACCAAAAGAGTCGGGCGTAGCCCGACATACGCGTTCCAAAGCCGGGCGCCTTCGGCGCCCTCATACTAAAAGGGTCGGACGGAGACCGACGTACGCGTTGCAAAGCCGGGCGCCTTCGGCACCCTCATACTGAAAGTGTCGGGCGTAGCCTGACGTACGCGTTCCAAAGCCGGGCGCCTTCGGCTCCCCCATACTAAAAGAGTCGGGCGTAGCCCGACATACGCGTTCCAAAGCCGGGCGTCTTCGGCGCCCTCATACTAAAAGAGTCGGGCGTAGCCCGACATACGCGTTCCAAAGCCGGGCGCCTTCGGCGCCCTCATACTAAAAGAGTCGGGCGTAGCCCGACATACGCGTTCCAAAGTCGGGCGCCTTCGGCGCCCTCACACTAAAAGTGTCGGGCGTAGCCCGACGTACGCGTTCCAAAGCCGGGCGCCTTCGGCGCCCTCATACTAAAAGAGTCGGGCGTAGCCCGACATACGCGTTCCAAGACCGGGCGCCTTCGGCGCCCTGACACTAAAAGTGTCGGGCGTAGCCCGACGTACGCGTTCCAAAGCCGGGCGCCTTCGGCGCCCTCAAACTAAAAGAGTCGGGCGTAGCCCGACATACGCGTTCCAAGGCCGGGCGCCTTCGGCGCCCTCATACTAAAAGTGTCGGGCGTAGCCCGACGTACGCGTTCCAAAGCCGGGCGCCTTCGGCGCCCTCATACTAAAAGAGTCGGGCGTAGCCCGACATACGCGTTCCAAAGTCGGGCGCCTTCGGCGCCCTCACACTAAAAGTGTCGGGCGTAGCCCGACGTACGCGTTCCAAAGCCGGGCGCCTTAGGCGCCCTCATACTAAAAGAGTCGGACGGAGCCCGACGTACGCGTTGCAAAGCCGGGCGCCTTCGGCGCCCTCATACTAAAAGTGTCGGGCGTAGCCTGACGTACGCGTTCCAAAGCCGGGCGCCTTCGGCGCCTTCATACTAAAAGAGTCGGGCGTAGCCCGACATACGCGTTCCAAAGTCGGGCGCCTTCGGCGCCCTCACACTAAAAGTGTCGGGCGTAGCCCGACATACGCGTTCCACAGCTGGGCGCCTTCGGCGCCCTCACACTAAAAGTGTCGGGCGTAGCCCGACTTACGCGTTTCAAAGCCGGGCGCCTTCGGCGCCCTTATATTAAAAGAGTCGGGCGTAGCCCGACATACGCGTTCCAAAGCCGGGCGCCTTCGGCGCCCTCATACTAAAAGAGTCGGGCGTAGCCCGACATACGCGTTCAAAAGCCGAACGCCTTCGGCGCCCTCATACTATAAGAGTCGGGCGTAGCCCGACGTACGCGTTCCAAAACCGGGTGTCTTCGGCGCCCTCATACTTAAAGTGTCGAGCGTAACCCGACGTACGCGGTCCAAAGACAGCCGCCATCGGCGCCCTCATAGGCACTAAAGGAGTCGGGCGTAGCCCGATATAGGCGGCGCTCTGGGTGTATTTCTTTACTGAGGACGCCCTCGCAAAAGTAATATAAAGTGACTTCAAAAAGTTAGTAACGAAATCATGACCCCAAAATGAATTAAATAAAAAATAAGTTCAAAAACTAAAACCCGACTACTGCAAATCGCGCTCTAAAAAGTATGAAACAAGATAGAATTCTTATCTAAAATTATCAAGCAGAAAATATTATATATGTTACCATTTTTTTTTTACATAAAAATACAACGTAGGTAATATAATTTACTGAATTTTTTATATATTTACAGAGATTCAGAGGATAGCCGTGGTCGTATGCCACATTACTTTTAAGTTTATAATCGTGGCATACGACCACGGCGATCCTCTGAATCTCTGTAAATATATTAAAAATTCAGTAAATTATATTACCTACGTTGTATTTTTATATAAAAAAAATGGTAACATATATAATATTTTCTGCTTGATAATTTTAGATAAGAATTCTATCTTGTTTCATACTTTTTAGAGCGCGATTTGCAGTAGTCGGGTTTTAGTTTTTGAACTTATTTTTTTTCATTCTGTCTCTTTCGCACTCATGATGTGTTCAATTATCTTTTTCTTTTCCACACTTCAATTATCCTTAAGTTTTCCAAGACCTGTGATAAGAATAACATATTTCGCGGTAAGGTCGCGCCTTTACAACGGCAACAGTCATAAACATCGCTACGAGAATGCAGAGGGCCTACCGCGAACCACGTTCGACGTCTTGCCTCACTGTCGCACTTGTAAATTCGTACTTAAGCGTGACAGGGAGGCAACACGTCGAACGTTCGCGGTAGGCCCTCTGAGCGGCTACCGCGAAAACCGAAATTCGCAAATTGCGGGGATCTTTCTCTTTTACTCCAATGAAGGCGTAATTAGAGTGACAGAGAAAAATGCCCGCAATTTGCGAACTTCGATTTTCGCGGTAGGCCTTCTGGAACCACGCTGGAACGGTAAATCAGGCGTGACGTACCGTGTGCAACCGTGACGTCAGATTCCAAAATAGCGCATAGGACATTGTCTTGTTGACTTCATACGGTAGTACGTCAAAGATGGATGGGACTGCAAATTGTACCAAGGCACACAATTAAGTTTACCTACTTTAAGGGTAACATTCCATTTCTGACCGCAGCTGCACTACTGGTACTGAACGCGTCGGTGTTGTTGTCAATTTTCATAGTAAAATGAACGGTAATGCAGCTATTGTTGGAAATGGACTGTCACCATAAGTGTCTCACGAACAAGCCGCTAATAAGTCGCACCCATACAATCGATATTACGCCAACTGTACCTACATTAAGTAAGTACCTCACTAACCCGCTGCCAAAAAGCATATAAATTTTGCTCTCATTTCAGCAAAGAAAACTAAATAGTACCAAACATAGACATAGCCGGCCAAACAAGTTTGTCACTAGAAAAAGGCGCGAATATTTTTTTAGCCCTTAGCGACTACATGTTTTAAATGGCTTCACATACTATAATATTACTGAATCGCAATTAAAAAGGGATTGAGATAGCTGTATATCAATTTCATTTCAGACCGTCCTTTGAAATGAAAGCGTTACTTTGATTATATGGCGGCTCCCAGGTTCAAATGCAAGCTTGTTGCTACCAATGTATTTACATCATAAATAAGGCTGTATATTCTCATTTAAGTGAATATGTATTATATTCTTATGGTCTAATGTATTTACATCATAAATAAGGCTGTATATTCTCATTTAAGTGAATATGTATTATATTCTTATGGGAATAAATATTTTTAAACTGAAAAAAAAATGAAAAACTGAAATTCCGGTTGGCGTCATCTATTTTGTCAGCAATGCAAGTTGACAGCTATGTCGCTCCGGAATACTGCACTAGTATAAGTTATAGTTGCACCAAACAAAGTCTGCAGCGGATTTGATAGCCCACGCAGTGTAAGTGTTATGTATACGTCATAATTTCATAGAAGTTTGACGTTTAAAATGACACTTGTACTGCGTGGGCTATCAAAATCGGTGCAGACTTTTTACGCACTGACTATATAACGCTGGTGCAATGTAAATCCGAACGTTATCTACCTTCAAACTTGCACCATACTGGTAATTTTCCTCCAGTGGTTATTTCCGAGCTAACCCACCGTCTGTCACCTTAACCTGTATCGCTCCGTCATTTGTTTAAGCCAAGTTCAACGCCCGGGTTACTGCGGACTCGATCCGTCGAGAACTTTCCAACACCGACCAATTAGAAGTTTACAGAACGCTTGCGTTGATTGCGACGAGGGAAAAGAAATTCAGTAATTATTGATGTATTTATTAACGTTATTCATAAAACTTTACGGGCCTGATTTGGTTAAACTGCGTTTTATCCCTTTCTTACAAATACATAAATATAAGTCAAAATGACAGATGAAGACATACGATTCAAATCTTCAGGCCAAGAACGCGTTTATGAATATAGACCGTATCTCCACACAAAAAATGTAGTTTTTATTTTGCATTGCCGCCACGATGACCGGTGTGAAGTTAGCAGCCAAAGTTAGCAGCCGCCGATAACCCAACCAAATTAAGAAGTCAAAATTTTTAATGTAAAAAATATCATAGAAAACCACTAAAAGAGCACCTGATACATGTAATTACAAAGTAAACAGACCGAACAAGACTACAAGTGATGAAAAACTAAAATATGTACATTTTCGTCACAGAACTCGTGCTGTCTGTAATATCGCCTAATAAAACGGCAAGCTAGCTCTAGAGGTTTTTAAAACCGGTTCCATGCAGCATGCAGCAAAAGCTGCTGGGATCTATAAGTGATACTCGACCATAAACTTGGAGAAAAGGGGAGACCAAGGCAAACTGAACCCAAAATATTCTAAATAGTTGCAGTATTCAAAGATTTTTAGCATGAAGGACGGCAAGCAAGGGAATTTCGACCTAAGTGACAGATAGCTACTGTCATAACCTACAAACGATTGTGCGTCGCAAGTTGATACTCGATCAATAAGACTAGTCAATTAACAGAAAATTATAAATTTAAGATTTTCTTACTTAAATGGCTGATGAGAGCTACAAGTGCTGAAACGGCCAGCAAGAGATTTTTGAAACCTGAACTATACAGCTAGATAATCATGCTAAATAACTGCTGAGAGCTTTAAGTGATACTCGACCGTAAACATTATGAAAAGGGGATACCAAAGCGAAATGTACCCAAAATATTCTGAAAAGTTGCAGTTTTCAAAGATTTTTACCATGAAGGACGGCAAGCAAGGGATTTTCGACCTATGTGACAGATAGCTACTGACATAACCTACAAATGATTGTGCGTCGCAAGTTGATACTCGATCGATAAGACTAGTCAATTAACAGAAAATTATAAAATTAAGATTTTCTTACTTAAGTGGCTGACGAGAGCTACAAGTGCTGAAACGGCAAGCAAGAGATTTTTGAAACCTGAACTATATAGCTAAATAATCATGCTAAAGAACTGCTGAGAGCTTTAAGTGATACTCGACCGCAAACATTGTGAAAAGGGGATACCAAAGGGAAATGTACCCAAAATATTCTGAAAAGTTGCAGTTTTGAAAGATTTGTAGCATGAAGGACGGCAAGCAAGGGATTTTCGACCTATGTTACATATAGCTACTGTCATAACCTACAAACGATTATACGTCGCAAGTTGATACTCGATCGATAAGATTAGTCAATTAACAGAAAATTATAAAATTAAGATTTTCTTACTTAAGTGGCTGATGAGAGCTACAAGTGCTGAAACGGCCAGCAAGAGATTTTTGAAACCTGAACTATACAGCTAGATAATCATGCTAAAGAACTGCTGAGAGCTTTAAGTGATACTCGACCGCAAACATTGTGAAAAGGGGATACCAAAGCAAAATGTACCCAAAATATTCTGAAAAGTTGCAGTTTTAAAAGATTTGTAGCATGAAGGACGGCAAGCAAGGGATTTTCGACCTATGTGACAAATAGCTACTGTCATAACCTACAAACGATTGTGCGTTGCAAGTTGATACTCGATCGATAAGACTAGTCAATTAACAGAAAATTATAAAATTAAGATTTTCTTACTTAAGTGGCTGCTGAGAGCTACAAGTGCTGAAACGGCCAGCAAGAGATTTTTGAAACCTGAACTATACAGCTAGATAATCATGCTAAATAACTGCTGAGAGCTTTAAGTGATACTCGACCGCAAACATTGTGAAAAGGGGATACCAAAGCGAAATGTACCCAATATATTCTGAAAAGTTGCAGTTTTCAAAGATTTTTACCATGAAGGACGGCAAGCAAGGGAATTTCGACCTATGTGACAGATAGCTACTGTCATAACCTACAAATGATTGTGCATCGCAAATTGATACTCGATCGATAAGACTAGTAAATTAACAGAAAATTATAAAATTAAGATTTTCTTACTTAAGTGGCTGATGAGAGCTACAAGTGCTGAAACGGCCAGCAAGAGATTTTTGAAACCTGAACTATACAGCTAGATAATCATGCTAAAGAACTGCTGAGAGCTTTATGTGATACTCTACCGCAAACAGTGTGAAAAGGGGATACCAAAGCGAAATGTACCCAAAATATTCTGAAAACTTGCAGTTTTCAAAGATTTTTACCATGAAGGACGGCAAGCAAGGGATTTTCGACCTATGTGACAGATAGCTACCGTCATAACCTACAAACGATTGTGCGTCGCAAGTTGATACTCGATCGATAAGACTAGTCAATTAACAGAAAATTATAAAATTAAGATTTTCTTACTTAAGTGGCCGATGAGAGCTACAAGTGCTGAAACGGCCAGCAAGAGATTTTTGAAACTTGAACTATACAGCTAGATAATCATGCTAAAGAACTGCTGAGAGCTTTAAGTGATACTCGACCGCAAACATTGTGAAAAGGGGATACCAAAGCGAAATGTACCCAAAATATTCTGAAAAGTTGCAGTTTTCAAAGATTTTTACCATGAAGGACGGCAAGCAAGGGATTTTCGACCTATGTGACAGATAGCTACTGTCATAACCTACAAACGATTGTGCGTCGCAAGTTGATACTCGATCGATAAGACTAGTCAATTAACAGAAAATTATAAAATTAAGATTTTCTTACTTAAGTGGCTGCTGAGAGCTACAAGTGCTGAAACGGCCAGCAAGAGATTTTTGAAACCTGAACTATACAGCTAGATAATCATGCTAAAGAACTGCTGAGAGCTTTATGTGATACTCTACCGCAAACAGTGTGAAAAGGGGATACCAAAGCGAAATGTACCCAAAATATTCTGAAAAGTTGCAGTTTTCAAAGATTTTTACCATGAAGGACGGCAAGCAAGGGATTTTCGACCTATGTGGCAGATAGCTACTGTCATAACCTACAAATGATTGTGCATCGCAAATTTTATACTCGATCGATGAGACTAGTAAATTTACAGAAATTTATAAAATTAAGATTTTCTTACTTAAGTGGCTGATGAGAGCTACAAGTGCTGAAACGGCCAGCAAGAGATTTTTGAAACATGAACTATACAGCTAGATAATCACGCTAAAGAACTGCTGAGAGCTTTAAGTGATACTCGACCGTAAACATTGTGAAAAGGGGGTACCAAAGAGAAATGTACCCAAAATATTCTAAAAAGTTGCAGTTTTCAAAGATTTGTAGCATGAAGGACGGCAGGCAAGGGATTTTCGACCTATGTGACAGATAGCTACTGTCATAACCTACAAACGATTGTGCGTCGCAGGTTGATACTCGATCGATAAGACTAGTCAATTAACAGAAAATTATAAAATTAAGATTTTCTTACTTAAGTGGCTGCTGAGAGCTACAAGTGCTGAAACGGCCAGCAAGAGATTTTTGAAACCTGAACTATACAGCTAGATAATCATGCTAAAGAACTGCTGAGAGCTTTATGTGATACTCTACCGCAAACAGTGTGAAAAGGGGATACCAAAGCGAAATGTACCCAAAATATTCTGAAAAGTTGCAGTTTTCAAAGATTTTTACCATGAAGGACGGCAAGCAAGGGATTTTCGACCTATGTGACAGATAGCTACTGTCATAACCTACAAACGATTGTGCGTCGCAAGTTGATACTCGATCGATAAGACTAGTCAATTAACAGAAAATTATAAAATTAAGATTTTCTTACTTAAGTGGCTGCTGAGAGCTACAAGTGCTGAAACGGCCAGCAAGAGATTTTTGAAACCTGAACTATACAGCTAGATAATCATGCTAAATAACTGCTGAGAGCTTTAAGTGATACTCGACCGCAAACATTGTGAAAAGGGGATACCAAACCGAAATGTACCCAAAATATTCTGACAAGTTGCAGTTTTCAAAGATTTTTACCATGAAGGACGGCAAGCAAGGGATTTTCGACCTATGTGACAGATAGCTACTGTCATAACCTACAAACGATTGTGCGTCGCAAGTTGATACTCGATCGATAAGACTAGTCAATTAACAGAAAATTATAAAATTAAGATTTTCTTACTTAAGTGGCTGCTGAGAGCTACAAGTGCTGAAACGGCCAGCAAGAGATTTTTGAAACCTGAACTATACAGCTAGATAATCATGCTAAAGAACTGCTGAGAGCTTTATGTGATACTCTACCGCAAACAGTGTGAAAAGGGGATACCAAAGCGAAATGTACCCAAAATATTCTGAAAAGTTGCAGTTTTCAAAGATTTTTACCATGAAGGACGGCAAGCAAGGAATTTTCGACCTATGTGACAGATAGCTACTGTCACAACCTACAAATGATTGTGCATCGCAAATTGATACTCGATCGTTAAGACTAGTCAATTAACAGAAAATTATAAAATTAAGATTTTCTTACTTAAGTGGCTGATGAGAGCTACAAGTGCTGAAACGGCCAGCAAGAGATTTTTGAAACCTGAACTATACAACTAGATAATCATGCTAAAGAACTGCTGAGAGCTTTATGTGATACTCTACCGCAAACAGTGTGAAAAGGGGATACCAAAGCGAAATGTACCCAAAATATTCTGAAAAGTTGCAGTTTTCAAAGATTTTTACCATGAAGGACGGCAAGCAAGGGATTTTCGACCTATGTGACAGATAGCTACTGTCATAACCTACAAACGATTGTGCGTCGCAAGTTGATACTCGATCGATAAGACTAGTCAATTAACAGAAAATTATAAAATTAAGATTTTCTTACTTAAGTGGCTGCTGAGAGCTACAAGTGCTGAAACGGCCAACAAGAGATTTTTGAAACCTGAACTATACAGCTAGATAATCATGCTAAATAACTGCTGAGAGCTTTATGTGATACTCGACCGCAAACATTGTGAAAAGGGGATACCAAAGCGAAATGTACCCAAAATATTCTGAAAAGTTGCAGTTTTCAAAGATTTTTACCATGAAGGACGGCAAGCAAGGGATTTTCGACCTATGTGACAGATAGCTACTGTCATAACCTACAAACGATTGTGCGTCGCAAGTTGATACTCGATCGATAAGACTAGTCAATTAACAGAAAATTATAAAATTAAGATTTTCTTACTTAAGTGGCTGCTGAGAGCTACAAGTGCTGAAACGGCCAGCAAGAGATTTTTGAAACCTGAACTATACAGCTAGATAATCATGCTAAAGAACTGCTGAGAGCTTTATGTGATACTCTACCGCAAACAGTGTGAAAAGGGGATACCAAAGCGAAATGTACCCAAAATATTCTGAAAAGTTGCAGTTTTCAAAGATTTTTACCATGAAGGACGGCAAGCAAGGGATTTTCGACCTACGTGACAGATAGCTACTGTCATAACCTACAAACGATTGTGCGTCGCAAGTTGATACTCGATCGATAAGACTAGTCAATTAACAGAAAATTATAAAATTAAGATTTTCTTACTTAAGTGGCTGATGAGAGCTACAAGTGCTGAAACGGCCAGCAAGAGATTTTTGAAACCTGAACTATACAACTAGATAATCATGCTAAAGAACTGCTGAGAGCTTTATGTGATACTCTACCGCAAACAGTGTGAAAAGGGGATACCAAAGCGAAATGTACCCAAAATATTCTGAAAAGTTGCAGTTTTCAAAGATTTTTACCATGAAGGACGGCAAGCAAGGAATTTTCGACCTATGTGACAGATAGCTACTGTCATAACCTACAAATGATTGTGCATCGCAAATTGATACTCGATCGATGAGACTAGTAAATTTACAGAAATTTATAAAATTAAGATTTTCTTACTTAAGTGGCTGATGAGAGCTACAAGTGCTGAAACGGCCAGCAAGAGATTTTTGAAACATGAACTATACAGCTAGATAATCACGCTAAAGAACTGCTGAGAGCTTTAAGTGATACTCGACCGTAAACATTGTGAAAAGGGGGTACCAAAGAGAAATGTACCCAAAATATTCTAAAAGTTGCAGTTTTAAAAGATTTGTAGCATGAAGGACGGCAGGCAAGGGATTTTCGACCTATGTGACAGATAGCTACTGTCATATCCTACAAACGATTGTGCGTCGCAAGTTGATACTCGATCGTTAAGACTAGTCAATTAACAGAAAATTATAAAATTAAGATTTTCTTACTTAAGTGGCTGATGAGAGCTACAAGTGCTGAAACGGCCAGCAAGAGATTTTTGAAACCTGAACTATACAACTAGATAATCATGCTAAAGAACTGCTGAGAGCTTTATGTGATACTCTACCGCAAACAGTGTGAAAAGGGGATACCAAAGCGAAATGTACCCAAAATATTCTGAAAAGTTGCAGTTTTCAAAGATTTTTACCATGAAGGACGGCAAGCAAGGGATTTTCGACCTATGTGACAGATAGCTACTGTCATAACCTACAAACGATTGTGCGTCGCAAGTTGATACTCGATCGATAAGACTAGTCAATTAACAGAAAATTATAAAATTAAGATTTTCTTACTTAAGTGGCCGATGAGAGCTACAAGTGCTGAAACGGCCAGCAAGAGATTTTTGAAACTTGAACTATACAGCTAGATAATCATGCTAAAGAACTGCTGAGAGCTTTAAGTGATACTCGACCGCAAACATTGTGAAAAGGGGATACCAAAGCGAAATGTACCCAAAATATTCTGAAAAGTTGCAGTTTTCAAAGATTTTTACCATGAAGGACGGCAAGCAAGGGATTTTCGACCTATGTGACAGATAGCTACTGTCATAACCTACAAACGATTGTGCGTCGCAAGTTGATACTCGATCGATAAGACTAGTCAATTAACAGAAAATTATAAAATTAAGATTTTCTTACTTAAGTGGCTGCTGAGAGCTACAAGTGCTGAAACGGCCAGCAAGAGATTTTTGAAACCTGAACTATACAGCTAGATAATCATGCTAAAGAACTGCTGAGAGCTTTATGTGATACTCTACCGCAAACAGTGTGAAAAGGGGATACCAAAGCGAAATGTACCCAAAATATTCTGAAAAGTTGCAGTTTTCAAAGATTTTTACCATGAAGGACGGCAAGCAAGGGATTTTCGACCTATGTGACAGATAGCTACTGTCATAACCTACAAACGATTGTGCGTCGCAAGTTGATACTCGATCGATAAGACTAGTCAATTAACAGAAAATTATAAAATTAAGATTTTCTTACTTAAGTGGCTGCTGAGAGCTACAAGTGCTGAAACGGCCAGCAAGAGATTTTTGAAACCTGAACTATACAGCTAGATAATCATGCTAAATAACTGCTGAGAGCTTTAAGTGATACTCGACCGCAAACATTGTGAAAAGGGGATACCAAAGCGAAATGTACCCAAAATATTCTGAAAAGTTGCAGTTTTCAAAGATTTTTAACATGAAGGACGGCAAGCAAGGGATTTTCGACCTATGTGACAGATAGCTACTGTCATAACCTACAAACGATTGTGCGTCGCAAGTTGATACTCGATCGATAAGACTAGTCAATTAACAGAAAATTATTAAATTAAGATTTTCTTACTTAAGTGGCTGCTGAGAGCTACAAGTGCTGAAACGGCCAGCAAGAGATTTTTGAAACCTGAACTATACAGCTAGATAATCATGCTAAAGAACTGCTGAGAGCTTTATGTGATACTCTACCGCAAACAGTGTGAAAAGGGGATACCAAAGCGAAATGTACCCAAAATATTCTGAAAAGTTGCAGTTTTCAAAGATTTTTACCATGAAGGACGGCAAGCAAGGGATTTTCGACCTATGTGACAGATAGCTACTGTCATAACCTACAAACGATTGTGCGTCGCAAGTTGATACTCGATCGATAAGACTAGTCAATTAACAGAAAATTATAAAATTAAGATTTTCTTACTTAAGTGGCCGATGAGAGCTACAAGTGCTGAAACGGCCAGCAAGAGATTTTTGAAACTTGAACTATACAGCTAGATAATCATGCTAAAGAACTGCTGAGAGCTTTAAGTGATACTCGACCGCAAACATTGTGAAAAGGGGATACCAAAGCGAAATGTACCCAAAATATTCTGAAAAGTTGCAGTTTTCAAAGATTTTTACCATGAAGGACGGCAAGCAAGGGATTTTCGACCTATGTGACAGATAGCTACTGTCATAACCTACAAACGATTGTGCGTCGCAAGTTGATACTCGATCGATAAGACTAGTCAATTAACAGAAAATTATAAAATTAAGATTTTCTTACTTAAGTGGCTGCTGAGAGCTACAAGTGCTGAAACGGCCAGCAAGAGATTTTTGAAACCTGAACTATACAGCTAGATAATCATGCTAAATAACTGCTGAGAGCTTTTAGTGATACTCGACCGCAAACATTGTGAAAAGGGGATACCAAAGCGAAATGTACCCAAAATATTCTGAAAAGTTGCAGTTTTCAAAGATTTTTACCATGAAGGACGGCAAGCAAGGGATTTTCGACCTATGTGACAGATAGCTACTGTCATAACCTACAAACGATTGTGCGTCGCAAGTTGATACTCGATCGATAAGACTAGTCAATTAACAGAAAATTATAAAATTAAGATTTTCTTACTTAAGTGGCCGATGAGAGCTACAAGTGCTGAAACGGCCAGCAAGAGATTTTTGAAACTTGAACTATACAGCTAGATAATCATGCTAAAGAACTGCTGAGAGCTTTAAGTGATACTCGACCGCAAACATTGTGAAAAGGGGATACCAAAGCGAAATGTACCCAAAATATTCTGAAAAGTTGCAGTTTTCAAAGATTTTTACCATGAAGGACGGCAAGCAAGGGATTTTCGACCTATGTGACAGATAGCTACTGTCATAACCTACAAACGATTGTGCGTCGCAAGTTGATACTCGATCGATAAGACTAGTCAATTAACAGAAAATTATAAAATTAAGATTTTCTTACTTAAGTGGCTGCTGAGACCTACAAGTGCTGAAACGGCCAGCAAGAGATTTTTGAAACTTGAACTATACAGCTAGATAATCATGCTAAAGAACTGCTGAGAGCTTTAAGTGATACTCGACCGCAAACATTGTGAAAAGGGGATACCAAAGCGAAATGTACCCAAAATATTCTGAAAAGTTGCAGTTTTCAAAGATTTTTACCATGAAGGACGGCAAGCAAGGGATTTTCGACCTATGTGACAGATAGCTACTGTCATAACCTACAAACGATTGTGCGTCGCAAGTTGATACTCGATCGATAAGACTAGTCAATTAACAGAAAATTATAAAATTAAGATTTTCTTACTTAAGTGGCTGCTGAGAGCTACAAGTGCTGAAACGGCCAGCAAGAGATTTTTGAAACCTGAACTATACAGCTAGATAATCATGCTAAAGAACTGCTGAGAGCTTTATGTGATACTCTACCGCAAACAGTGTGAAAAGGGGATACCAAAGCGAAATGTACCCAAAATATTCTGAAAAGTTGCAGTTTTCAAAGATTTTTACCATGAAGGACGGCAAGCAAGGGATTTTCGACCTATGTGGCAGATAGCTACTGTCATAACCTACAAATGATTGTGCATCGCAAATTTTATACTCGATCGATGAGACTAGTAAATTTACAGAAATTTATAAAATTAAGATTTTCTTACTTAAGTGGCTGATGAGAGCTACAAGTGCTGAAACGGCCAGCAAGAGATTTTTGAAACATGAACTATACAGCTAGATAATCACGCTAAAGAACTGCTGAGAGCTTTAAGTGATACTCGACCGTAAACATTGTGAAAAGGGGGTACCAAAGAGAAATGTACCCAAAATATTCTAAAAAGTTGCAGTTTTCAAAGATTTGTAGCATGAAGGACGGCAGGCAAGGGATTTTCGACCTATGTGACAGATAGCTACTGTCATAACCTACAAACGATTGTGCGTCGCAGGTTGATACTCGATCGATAAGACTAGTCAATTAACAGAAAATTATAAAATTAAGATTTTCTTACTTAAGTGGCTGCTGAGAGCTACAAGTGCTGAAACGGCCAGCAAGAGATTTTTGAAACCTGAACTATACAGCTAGATAATCATGCTAAAGAACTGCTGAGAGCTTTATGTGATACTCTACCGCAAACAGTGTGAAAAGGGGATACCAAAGCGAAATGTACCCAAAATATTCTGAAAAGTTGCAGTTTTCAAAGATTTTTACCATGAAGGACGGCAAGCAAGGGATTTTCGACCTATGTGACAGATAGCTACTGTCATAACCTACAAACGATTGTGCGTCGCAAGTTGATACTCGATCGATAAGACTAGTCAATTAACAGAAAATTATAAAATTAAGATTTTCTTACTTAAGTGGCTGCTGAGAGCTACAAGTGCTGAAACGGCCAGCAAGAGATTTTTGAAACCTGAACTATACAGCTAGATAATCATGCTAAATAACTGCTGAGAGCTTTAAGTGATACTCGACCGCAAACATTGTGAAAAGGGGATACCAAACCGAAATGTACCCAAAATATTCTGACAAGTTGCAGTTTTCAAAGATTTTTACCATGAAGGACGGCAAGCAAGGGATTTTCGACCTATGTGACAGATAGCTACTGTCATAACCTACAAACGATTGTGCGTCGCAAGTTGATACTCGATCGATAAGACTAGTCAATTAACAGAAAATTATAAAATTAAGATTTTCTTACTTAAGTGGCTGCTGAGAGCTACAAGTGCTGAAACGGCCAGCAAGAGATTTTTGAAACCTGAACTATACAGCTAGATAATCATGCTAAAGAACTGCTGAGAGCTTTATGTGATACTCTACCGCAAACAGTGTGAAAAGGGGATACCAAAGCGAAATGTACCCAAAATATTCTGAAAAGTTGCAGTTTTCAAAGATTTTTACCATGAAGGACGGCAAGCAAGGAATTTTCGACCTATGTGACAGATAGCTACTGTCACAACCTACAAATGATTGTGCATCGCAAATTGATACTCGATCGTTAAGACTAGTCAATTAACAGAAAATTATAAAATTAAGATTTTCTTACTTAAGTGGCTGATGAGAGCTACAAGTGCTGAAACGGCCAGCAAGAGATTTTTGAAACCTGAACTATACAACTAGATAATCATGCTAAAGAACTGCTGAGAGCTTTATGTGATACTCTACCGCAAACAGTGTGAAAAGGGGATACCAAAGCGAAATGTACCCAAAATATTCTGAAAAGTTGCAGTTTTCAAAGATTTTTACCATGAAGGACGGCAAGCAAGGGATTTTCGACCTATGTGACAGATAGCTACTGTCATAACCTACAAACGATTGTGCGTCGCAAGTTGATACTCGATCGATAAGACTAGTCAATTAACAGAAAATTATAAAATTAAGATTTTCTTACTTAAGTGGCTGCTGAGAGCTACAAGTGCTGAAACGGCCAACAAGAGATTTTTGAAACCTGAACTATACAGCTAGATAATCATGCTAAATAACTGCTGAGAGCTTTATGTGATACTCGACCGCAAACATTGTGAAAAGGGGATACCAAAGCGAAATGTACCCAAAATATTCTGAAAAGTTGCAGTTTTCAAAGATTTTTACCATGAAGGACGGCAAGCAAGGGATTTTCGACCTATGTGACAGATAGCTACTGTCATAACCTACAAACGATTGTGCGTCGCAAGTTGATACTCGATCGATAAGACTAGTCAATTAACAGAAAATTATAAAATTAAGATTTTCTTACTTAAGTGGCTGCTGAGAGCTACAAGTGCTGAAACGGCCAGCAAGAGATTTTTGAAACCTGAACTATACAGCTAGATAATCATGCTAAAGAACTGCTGAGAGCTTTATGTGATACTCTACCGCAAACAGTGTGAAAAGGGGATACCAAAGCGAAATGTACCCAAAATATTCTGAAAAGTTGCAGTTTTCAAAGATTTTTACCATGAAGGACGGCAAGCAAGGGATTTTCGACCTACGTGACAGATAGCTACTGTCATAACCTACAAACGATTGTGCGTCGCAAGTTGATACTCGATCGATAAGACTAGTCAATTAACAGAAAATTATAAAATTAAGATTTTCTTACTTAAGTGGCTGATGAGAGCTACAAGTGCTGAAACGGCCAGCAAGAGATTTTTGAAACCTGAACTATACAACTAGATAATCATGCTAAAGAACTGCTGAGAGCTTTATGTGATACTCTACCGCAAACAGTGTGAAAAGGGGATACCAAAGCGAAATGTACCCAAAATATTCTGAAAAGTTGCAGTTTTCAAAGATTTTTACCATGAAGGACGGCAAGCAAGGAATTTTCGACCTATGTGACAGATAGCTACTGTCATAACCTACAAATGATTGTGCATCGCAAATTGATACTCGATCGATGAGACTAGTAAATTTACAGAAATTTATAAAATTAAGATTTTCTTACTTAAGTGGCTGATGAGAGCTACAAGTGCTGAAACGGCCAGCAAGAGATTTTTGAAACATGAACTATACAGCTAGATAATCACGCTAAAGAACTGCTGAGAGCTTTAAGTGATACTCGACCGTAAACATTGTGAAAAGGGGGTACCAAAGAGAAATGTACCCAAAATATTCTAAAAGTTGCAGTTTTAAAAGATTTGTAGCATGAAGGACGGCAGGCAAGGGATTTTCGACCTATGTGACAGATAGCTACTGTCATATCCTACAAACGATTGTGCGTCGCAAGTTGATACTCGATCGTTAAGACTAGTCAATTAACAGAAAATTATAAAATTAAGATTTTCTTACTTAAGTGGCTGATGAGAGCTACAAGTGCTGAAACGGCCAGCAAGAGATTTTTGAAACCTGAACTATACAACTAGATAATCATGCTAAAGAACTGCTGAGAGCTTTATGTGATACTCTACCGCAAACAGTGTGAAAAGGGGATACCAAAGCGAAATGTACCCAAAATATTCTGAAAAGTTGCAGTTTTCAAAGATTTTTACCATGAAGGACGGCAAGCAAGGGATTTTCGACCTATGTGACAGATAGCTACTGTCATAACCTACAAACGATTGTGCGTCGCAAGTTGATACTCGATCGATAAGACTAGTCAATTAACAGAAAATTATAAAATTAAGATTTTCTTACTTAAGTGGCCGATGAGAGCTACAAGTGCTGAAACGGCCAGCAAGAGATTTTTGAAACTTGAACTATACAGCTAGATAATCATGCTAAAGAACTGCTGAGAGCTTTAAGTGATACTCGACCGCAAACATTGTGAAAAGGGGATACCAAAGCGAAATGTACCCAAAATATTCTGAAAAGTTGCAGTTTTCAAAGATTTTTACCATGAAGGACGGCAAGCAAGGGATTTTCGACCTATGTGACAGATAGCTACTGTCATAACCTACAAACGATTGTGCGTCGCAAGTTGATACTCGATCGATAAGACTAGTCAATTAACAGAAAATTATAAAATTAAGATTTTCTTACTTAAGTGGCTGCTGAGAGCTACAAGTGCTGAAACGGCCAGCAAGAGATTTTTGAAACCTGAACTATACAGCTAGATAATCATGCTAAAGAACTGCTGAGAGCTTTATGTGATACTCTACCGCAAACAGTGTGAAAAGGGGATACCAAAGCGAAATGTACCCAAAATATTCTGAAAAGTTGCAGTTTTCAAAGATTTTTACCATGAAGGACGGCAAGCAAGGGATTTTCGACCTATGTGACAGATAGCTACTGTCATAACCTACAAACGATTGTGCGTCGCAAGTTGATACTCGATCGATAAGACTAGTCAATTAACAGAAAATTATAAAATTAAGATTTTCTTACTTAAGTGGCTGCTGAGAGCTACAAGTGCTGAAACGGCCAGCAAGAGATTTTTGAAACCTGAACTATACAGCTAGATAATCATGCTAAATAACTGCTGAGAGCTTTAAGTGATACTCGACCGCAAACATTGTGAAAAGGGGATACCAAAGCGAAATGTACCCAAAATATTCTGAAAAGTTGCAGTTTTCAAAGATTTTTAACATGAAGGACGGCAAGCAAGGGATTTTCGACCTATGTGACAGATAGCTACTGTCATAACCTACAAACGATTGTGCGTCGCAAGTTGATACTCGATCGATAAGACTAGTCAATTAACAGAAAATTATTAAATTAAGATTTTCTTACTTAAGTGGCTGCTGAGAGCTACAAGTGCTGAAACGGCCAGCAAGAGATTTTTGAAACCTGAACTATACAGCTAGATAATCATGCTAAAGAACTGCTGAGAGCTTTATGTGATACTCTACCGCAAACAGTGTGAAAAGGGGATACCAAAGCGAAATGTACCCAAAATATTCTGAAAAGTTGCAGTTTTCAAAGATTTTTACCATGAAGGACGGCAAGCAAGGGATTTTCGACCTATGTGACAGATAGCTACTGTCATAACCTACAAACGATTGTGCGTCGCAAGTTGATACTCGATCGATAAGACTAGTCAATTAACAGAAAATTATAAAATTAAGATTTTCTTACTTAAGTGGCCGATGAGAGCTACAAGTGCTGAAACGGCCAGCAAGAGATTTTTGAAACTTGAACTATACAGCTAGATAATCATGCTAAAGAACTGCTGAGAGCTTTAAGTGATACTCGACCGCAAACATTGTGAAAAGGGGATACCAAAGCGAAATGTACCCAAAATATTCTGAAAAGTTGCAGTTTTCAAAGATTTTTACCATGAAGGACGGCAAGCAAGGGATTTTCGACCTATGTGACAGATAGCTACTGTCATAACCTACAAACGATTGTGCGTCGCAAGTTGATACTCGATCGATAAGACTAGTCAATTAACAGAAAATTATAAAATTAAGATTTTCTTACTTAAGTGGCTGCTGAGAGCTACAAGTGCTGAAACGGCCAGCAAGAGATTTTTGAAACCTGAACTATACAGCTAGATAATCATGCTAAATAACTGCTGAGAGCTTTTAGTGATACTCGACCGCAAACATTGTGAAAAGGGGATACCAAAGCGAAATGTACCCAAAATATTCTGAAAAGTTGCAGTTTTCAAAGATTTTTACCATGAAGGACGGCAAGCAAGGGATTTTCGACCTATGTGACAGATAGCTACTGTCATAACCTACAAACGATTGTGCGTCGCAAGTTGATACTCGATCGATAAGACTAGTCAATTAACAGAAAATTATAAAATTAAGATTTTCTTACTTAAGTGGCCGATGAGAGCTACAAGTGCTGAAACGGCCAGCAAGAGATTTTTGAAACTTGAACTATACAGCTAGATAATCATGCTAAAGAACTGCTGAGAGCTTTAAGTGATACTCGACCGCAAACATTGTGAAAAGGGGATACCAAAGCGAAATGTACCCAAAATATTCTGAAAAGTTGCAGTTTTCAAAGATTTTTACCATGAAGGACGGCAAGCAAGGGATTTTCGACCTATGTGACAGATAGCTACTGTCATAACCTACAAACGATTGTGCGTCGCAAGTTGATACTCGATCGATAAGACTAGTCAATTAACAGAAAATTATAAAATTAAGATTTTCTTACTTAAGTGGCTGCTGAGACCTACAAGTGCTGAAACGGCCAGCAAGAGATTTTTGAAACTTGAACTATACAGCTAGATAATCATGCTAAAGAACTGCTGAGAGCTTTAAGTGATACTCGACCGCAAACATTGTGAAAAGGGGATACCAAAGCGAAATGTACCCAAAATATTCTGAAAAGTTGCAGTTTTCAAAGATTTTTACCATGAAGGACGGCAAGCAAGGGATTTTCGACCTATGTGACAGATAGCTACTGTCATAACCTACAAACGATTGTGCGTCGCAAGTTGATACTCGATCGATAAGACTAGTCAATTAACAGAAAATTATAAAATTAAGATTTTCTTACTTAAGTGGCTGCTGAGAGCTACAAGTGCTGAAACGGCCAGCAAGAGATTTTTGAAACCTGAACTATACAGCTAGATAATCATGCTAAAGAACTGCTGAGAGCTTTATGTGATACTCTACCGCAAACAGTGTGAAAAGGGGATACCAAAGCGAAATGTACCCAAAATATTCTGAAAAGTTGCAGTTTTCAAAGATTTTTAACATGAAGGACGGCAAGCAAGGGATTTTCGACCTATGTGACAGATAGCTACTGTCATAACCTACAAACGATTGTGCGTCGCAAGTTGATACTCGATCGATAAGACTAGTCAATTAACAGAAAATTATAAAATTAAGATTTTCTTACTTAAGTGGCTGCTGAGAGCTACAAGTGCTGAAACGGCCAGCAAGAGATTTTTGAAACCTGAACTATACAGCTAGATAATCATGCTAAAGAACTGCTGAGAGCTTTATGTGATACTCTACCGCAAACAGTGTGAAAAGGGGATACCAAAGCGAAATGTACCCAAAATATTCTGAAAAGTTGCAGTTTTCAAAGATTTTTACCATGAAGGACGGCAAGCAAGGGATTTTCGACCTATGTGACAGATAGCTACTGTCATAACCTACAAACGATTGTGCGTCGCAAGTTGATACTCGATCGATAAGACTAGTCAATTAACAGAAAATTATAAAATTAAGATTTTCTTACTTAAGTGGCTGCTGAGACCTACAAGTGCTGAAACGGCCAGCAAGAGATTTTTGAAACTTGAACTATACAGCTAGATAATCATGCTAAAGAACTGCTGAGAGCTTTAAGTGATACTCGACCGCAAACATTGTGAAAAGGGGATACCAAAGCGAAATGTACCCAAAATATTCTGAAAAGTTGCAGTTTTCAAAGATTTTTACCATGAAGGACGGCAAGCAAGGGATTTTCGACCTATGTGACAGATAGCTACTGTCATAACCTACAAACGATTGTGCGTCGCAAGTTGATACTCGATCGATAAGACTAGTCAATTAACAGAAAATTATAAAATTAAGATTTTCTTACTTAAGTGGCTGCTGAGAGCTACAAGTGCTGAAACGGCCAGCAAGAGATTTTTGAAACCTGAACTATACAGCTAGATAATCATGCTAAATAACTGCTGAGAGCTTTAAGTGATACTCGACCGCAAACATTGTGAAAAGGGGATACCAAAGCGAAATGTACCCAAAATATTCTGAAAAGTTGCAGTTTTCAAAGATTTTTACCATGAAGGACGGCAAGCAAGGGATTTTCGACCTATGTGACAGATAGCTACTGTCATAACCTACAAACGATTGTGCGTCGCAAGTTGATACTCGATCGATAAGACTAGTCAATTAACAGAAAATTATAAAATTAAGATTTTCTTACTTAAGTGGCTGCTGAGAGCTACAAGTGCTGAAACGGCCAGCAAGAGATTTTTGAAACTTGAACTATACAGCTAGATAATCATGCTAAAGAACTGCTGAGAGCTTTAAGTGATACTCGACCGCAAACATTGTGAAAAGGGGATACCAAAGCGAAATGTACCCAAAATATTCTGAAAAGTTGCAGTTTTCAAAGATTTTTACCATGAAGGACGGCAAGCAAGGGATTTTCGACCTATGTGACAGATAGCTACCGTCATAACCTACAAACGATTGTGCGTCGCAAGTTGATACTCGATCGATAAGACTAGTCAATTAACAGAAAATTATAAAATTAAGATTTTCTTACTTAAGTGGCTGCTGAGAGCTACAAGTGCTGAAACGGCCAGCAAGAGATTTTTGAAACCTGAACTATACAGCTAGATAATCATGCTTAATAACTGCTGAGAGCTTTAAGTGATACTCGACCGCAAACATTGTGAAAAGGGGATACCAAAGCGAAATGTACCCAAAATATTCTGAAAAGTTGCAGTTTTCAAAGATTTTTACCATGAAGGACGGCAGGCAAGGGATTTTCGACCTATGTGACAGATAGCTACTGTCATAACTTACAAACGATTGTGCGTCGCAAGTTGATACTCGATCGATAAGACTAGTCAGTTAACAGAAAATTATAAAATTAAGATTTTCTTACTTAAGTGGCTGCTGAGAGCTTCAAGTGCTGAAACGGCCAGCAAGAGATTTTTGAAACATGAACTTTACAGCTAGATAATCACGCTAAAGTACTGCTGAGAGCTTTAAGTGATACTCGACCGCAAACATTGTGAAAAGGGGATACCAAAGCGAAATGTACCCAAAATATTCTGAAAAGTTGCAGTTTTCAAAGATTTTTACCATGAAGGACGGCAAGCAAGGGATTTTCGACCTATGTGACAGATAGCTACTGTCATAACCTACAAACGATTGTGCGTCGCAAGTTGATACTCGATCGATAAGACTAGTCAATTAACAGAAAATTATAAAATTAAGATTTTCTTACTTAAGTGGCTGCTGAGAGCTACAAGTGCTGAAACGGCCAGCAAGAGATTTTTGAAACCTGAACTATACAGCTAGATAATCATGCTAAATAACTGCTGAGAGCTTTATGTGATACTCGACCGCAAACATTGTGAAAAGGGGATACCAAAGCGAAATGTACCCAATATATTCTGAAAAGTTGCAGTTTTCAAAGATTTTTACCATGAAGGACGGCAAGCAAGGGATTTTCGACCTATGTGACAGATAGCTACTGTCATAACCTACAAATGATTGTGCATCGCAAATTGATACTCGATCGATAAGACTAGTAAATTAACAGAAAATTATAAAATTAAGATTTTCTTACTTAAGTGGCTGATGAGAGCTACAATTGCTGAAACGGCCAGCAAGAGATTTTTGAAACCTGAACTATACAGCTAGATAATCATGCTAAAGAACTTTTGAGAGCTTTATGTGATACTCTACCGCAAACAGTGTGAAAAGGGGATACCAAAGCGAAATGTACCCAAAATATTCTGAAAACTTGCAGTTTTCAAAGATTTTTACCATGAAGGACGGCAAGCAAGGGATTTTCGACCTATGTGACAGATAGCTACTGTCATAACCTACAAACGATTGTGCGTCGCAAGTTGATACTCGATCGATAAGACTAGTCAATTAACAGAAAATTATAAAATTAAGATTTTCTTACTTAAGTGGCTGCTGAGAGCTACAAGTGCTGAAACGGCCAGCATGAGATTTTTGAAACCTGAACTATACAGCTAGATAATCATGCTTAATAACTGCTGAGAGCTTTAAGTGATACTCGACCGCAAACATTGTGAAAAGGGGATACCAAAGCGAAATGTACCCAAAATATTCTGAAAAGTTGCAGTTTTCAAAGATTTTTACCATGAAGGACGGCAAGCAAGGGATTTTCGACCTATGTGACAGATAGCTACTGTCATAACCTACAAACGATTGTGCGTCGCATGTTGATACTCGATCGATAAGACTAGTCAATTAACAGAAAATTATAAAATTAAGATTTTCTTACTTAAGTGGCTGATGAGAGCTACAAGTGCTGAAACGGCCAGCAAGAGATTTTTGAAACCTGAACTATACAGCTAGATAATCATGCTAAAGAACTGCTGAGAGCTTTATGTGATACTCTACCACAAACAGTGTGAAAAGGGGATACCAAAGCGAAATGTACCCAAAATATTCTGAAAAGTTACAGTTTTCAAAGATTTTTACCATGAAGGACGGCAAGCAAGGGATTTTCGACCTATGTGACAGATAGCTACTGTCATAACCTACAAACGATTGTGCGTCGCAAGTTGATACTCGATCGATAAGACTAGTCAATTAACAGAAAATTATAAAATTAAGATTTTCTTACTTAAGTGGCTGCTGAGAGCTACAAGTGCTGAAACGGCCAGCAAGAGATTTTTGAAACCTGAACTATACAGCTAGATAATCATGCTAAATAACTGCTGAGAGCTTTAAGTGATACTCGACCGTAAACATTGTGAAAAGGGGATACCAAAGCGAAATGTACCCAAAATATTCTGAAAAGTTGCAGTTTTCAAAGATTTTTACCATGAAGGACGGCAAGCAAGGGATTTTCGACCTATGTGACAGATAGCTACTGTCATAACCTACAAACGATTGTGCGTCGCAAGTTGATACTCGATCGATAAGACTAGTCAATTAACAGAAAATTATAAAATTAAGATTTTCTTACTTAAGTGGCTGCTGAGAGCTACAAGTGCTGAAACGGCCAGCAAGAGATTTTTGAAACCTGAACTATACAGCTAGATAATCATGCTAAATAACTGCTGAGAGCTTTAAGTGATACTCGACCGTAAACATTATGAAAAGGGGATACCAAAGCGAAATGTACCCAAAATATTCTGAAAAGTTGCAGTTTTCAAAGATTTTTACCATGAAGGACGGCAAGCAAGGGATTTTCGACCTATGTGACAGATAGCTACTGTCATAACCTACAAACGATTGTGCATCGCAAATTGATACTCGATCGACAAGACTAGTAAATTTACAGAAATTTATAAAATTAAGATTTACTTACTTAAGTGGCTGATGAGAGCTACAAGTGCTGAAACGGCCAGCAAGAGATTTTTGAAACATGAACTATACAGCTAGATAATCACGCTTAAGAACTGCTGAGAGCTTTAAGTGATACTCGACCGTAAACATTGTGAAAAGGGGGTACCAAAGCGAAATGTACCCAAAATATTCTAAAAAGTTGCAGTTTTCAAAGATTTGTAGCATGAAGGACGGCAGGCAAGGGATTTTCGACCTATGTGACAGATAGCTACTGTCATAACCTACAAAAGAATTTACACCGCAAGTTGATACTCGATCGATAAGACTAGTCAATTAACAGAAAATTATAAAATTAAGATTTTCTTACTTAAGTGGCTGATGAGAGCTACAAGTGCTGAAACGGCCAGCAAGAGATTTTTGAAACCTGAACTATATAGGTAGATAATCATGCTAAAGAACTGCTGAGAGCTTTAAGTTATACTCGACCGTAAACATTGTGAAAAGGGGATACCATAGCGAAATGTACCCAAAATATTCTGAAAAGTTGCTGTTTTCAAAGATTTGTAGCATGAAGGACGGCAGGCAAGGGATTTTCGACCTATGTGACAGATAGCTACTGTCATAACCTACAAAAGAATTTACACCGCAAGTTGATACTCGATCGATAAGACTAGTCAATTAACAGAAAATTATAAAATTTAGATTTTCTTACTTAAGTGGCTGATGAGAGCTACAAGTGCTGAAACGGCCAGCAAGAGATTTTTGAAACCTGAACTATATAGGTAGATAATCATGCTAAAGAACTGCTGAGAGCTTTAAGTTATACTCGACCGTAAACATTGTGAAAAGGGGATACCAAAGCGAAATGTACCCAAAATATTCTGAAAAGTTGCTGTTTTCAAAGATTTGTAGCATGAAGGACGGCAGGCAAGGGATTTTCGACCTATGTGACAGATAGCTACTGTCATAACTTACAAACGATTGTGCGTCGCAAGTTGATACTCGATCGATAAGACTAGTCAGTTAACAGAAAATTATAAAATTAAGATTTTCTTACTTAAGTGGCTGCTGAGAGCTACAAGTGCTGAAACGGCCAGCAAGAGATTTTTGAAACCTGAACTATACAGCTAGATTATCATGCTAAATAACTGCTGAGAGCTTTAAGTGATACTCGACCGCAAACATTGTGAAAAGGGGATACCAAAGCGAAATGTACCCAAAATATTCTGAAAAGTTGCAGTTTTCAAAGATTTTTACCATGAAGGACGGCAAGCAAGGGATTTTCGACCTATGTGACAGATAGCTACTGTCATAACCTACAAATGATTGTGCGTCGCAAGTTGATACTCGATCGATAAGACTAGTCAATTAACAGAAAATTAAGATTTTGTTACTTAAGTGGCTGATGAGAGCTACAAGTGCTGAAACGGCAAGCAAGAGAGTTTTGAAACCTGAACTATTCAGCTAGATAATCACGCTAAAGAACTGCTGAGAGCTTTAAGTGATACTCGACCGCAAACTTTGTGAAAAGGGGAGACAAAAGCGAAAAGTACCCTAAATGTTCTGAAAAGTTGCAGTTTTCAAAGATATTTAGCATGAAGGACGGCAAGCAAGGGATTTTCGATCTATGTGACAGATAGCTACTGTCATAACCTACAGACATAAACTATCAAATAACACTATTTCTAGAGTGATACCTACTCGACGGCATATTAACGGTGCATAGGGAATTAGTAAGAAAATCAGGTTTTATATGAACATTTACATTCAATGAAATTTTTCTGCATCTTAGACGGCAGGCGAGTAATCCACAATTCCACAGTGATGTGAAAAATACTTTATAAAAAGTATTTAAATACAAAATACAAATACTTCCTTGATAATACTATTTCAAATGCAAAATACAAAATAGTTTTTGAATTTGTATTTAAATACAAAATACGAAATAGGTATTTTCAAAATACTTTTTTAAAATACAAATACTTTGCGATAAAAGGTACTCTGAGTAGTGAATACCTAGCCTGAATTAAAAAGTATTACTCGGAATTTCCGAATTGAAAAGACTCTCTTTATTCTTTGAAATCAATCCTCTATCTAAAGTGCAAATTTTGAGTTGTTTGCTCATATGCATTCATTCTACTTAAAGTTGTCCCCTGCACTTTTTTTCAAAATTGGGATTTTTTATGTTATTTCTACTCAGAATCACGAGTTCTTTTGATCCTAATAGGAGAAAAAAAGTGTCCTAAGATTTCCATACATTTTTCGATCGTTCCATTCCGAAACCGCCATACAAAGTCTTTTTTCATAGACTTGGTAACAGAATGGGAAAAAACCTTGGGACCCTTTTTTCTTCCTATAAGGATAGAAAGAGCTCGTGATTCTGAGTAGAAATAACATAAAAAATGTCAATTTTGAAAAAAAAAATGTAGGGGACAACTTTAAATAAAATGGCCCATATTAACCGGTTGGATGTAGGTATGGATGATGGTTTTTAACAGCCAACTTTTAAAGCATTAATTTGTTATGTTTTACAGCCAATTAGCCAATTTAATGCCTCTCGTTAGTGTGATGAAAACGTCTCGTTTGTGTTTCACCAGGGCAGAAAAGTTTGTTCTCCTCTCGTGCCTTGAAACCCTCGCAACACTCAAGATTCCACTTTTTTAACCACTCGCTACGCTTGTGGTCATGTCCGAAGTTACTAAACAGATTCAACAGTTCCATGTTAAAGGAATGAGAGAGTTGCCACAGTTACATTACCTACCTACTATAAAGTATTTTGTATTTTGAAAATAGAAAATAGGTCCCAAAAACTATTTCAAATAAAATACAAAATAGTTTTCTTGAATAGTACATTGTGTATTAAGGGCGGGAAATAAGAAATTACGAACGAGTGTCAATTTTAAGCCCGACGCGAAGCGAGGGCTTAAAATGTTCACGAGTTCGGAATTTCTTTACCGCCCGTGGCACACACAATGTTTTTCATCACACTTGTAAGGAAAAAAAGGAGAATTAATAAAAACAAACTTCTGTATAAAACACTTTTCCGCCCTAGGGCGAAAATTTCAATTTCCCGCCCGCAAGCCCTACGTGTAAATAAGTGTTTTTCATCACACTTGCTCGGAAAAGATTTTTTCCGCCCTAGGGCGAAAATTTCAATTTCCCGCCCGCAAGCCCTACGTGTAAATACATCTTTTCCGAGCAAGTGTGATGAAAAAGGTATTTAAATACAAAATACAAAATAGGTATTTTGCATTTTGTATTTGCATTTTAAATACAAGTATTTCAAATAAGTCACATCTCTGGTAATCCACACCCACTGCATCGTGGAGTGCATTGCATAAGCTATCAAAGAACACTATTTCTAGAGTGATTCTCGACGGCGTATTAACGGTACGGTAACTTAAGTAAGAAAATCTTAATTTTATAATTTTCTGTTAATTGACTAGTCTTAACGATCGAGTATCAACTTGCGACGCACAATCGTTTGTAGGATATGACAGTAGCTATCTGTCACATAGGTCGAAAATCCCTTGCCTGCCGTCCTTCATGCTACAAATCTTTGAAAACTGCAACTTTTTAGAATATTTTGGGTACATTTCTCTTTGGTACCCCCTTTTCACAATGTTTACGGTCGAGTATCACTTAAAGCTCTCAGCAGTTCTTTAGCGTGATTATCTAGCTGTATAGTTCATGTTTCAAAAATCTCTTGCTGGCCGTTTCAGCACTTGCAGCTCTCATCAGCCACTTAAGTAAGAAAATCTTAATTTTATAAATTTCTGTAAATTTACTAGTCTCATCGATCGAGTATCAATTTGCGATGTACAATCATTTGTAGGTTATGACAGTAGCTATCTGCCACATAGGTCGAAAATCCCTTGCTTGCCGTCCTTCATGGTAAAAATCTTTGAAAACTACAACTTTTCAGAATATTTTGGGTACATTTCGCTTTGGTATCCCCTTTTCACACTGTTTGCGGTAGAGTATCACATAAAGCTCTCAGCAGTTCTTTAGCATGATTATCTAGTTGTATAGTTCAGGTTTCAAAAATCACTTGCTGGCCGTTTCAGCACTTGTAGCTCTCATCAGCCACTTAAGTAAGAAAATCTTAATTTTATAATTTTCTGTTAATTGACTAGTCTTAACGATCGAGTATCAACTTGCGACACACAATCGTTTGTAGGATATGACAGTAGCTATCTGTCACATAGGTCGAAAATCCCTTGCCTGCCGTCCTTCATGCTACAAATCTTTTAAAACTGCAACTTTTTAGAATATTTTGGGTACATTTCTCTTTGGTACCCCCTTTTCACAATGTTTACGGTCGAGCATCACTTAAAGCTCTCAGCAGTTCTTTAGCATGATTATCTAGCTGTATAGTTCAGGTTTCAAAAATCTCATGCTGGCCGTTTCAGCACTTGTAGCTCTCATCAGCCACTTAAGTAAGAAAATCTTAATTTTATAATTTTCTGTTAATTGACTAGTCTTATCGATTGAGTATCAACTTGCGGTGTAAATTCTTTTGTAGGTTATGACAGTAGCTATCTGTCACATAGGTCGAAAATCCCTTGCCTGCCGTCCTTCATGCTACAAATCTTTGAAAACTGCAACTTTTTAGAATATTTTGGGTACATTTCGCTTTGGTACCCCCTTTTCACAATGTTTACGGTCGAGTATCACTTAAAGCTCTCAGCAGTTCTTTAGCGTGATTATTTAGCTGTATAGTTCATGTTTCAAAAATCTCTTGCTGGCCGTTTCAGCACTTGTAGCTCTCAGCAGCCACTTACGTAAGAAAATCTTAATTTTATAATTTTCTGTTAATTGACTAGTCTTATCGATCGAGTATCAACTTGCGACGCACAATCGTTTGTAGGTTATGACAGTAGCTATCTGTCACATAGGTCGAAAATCCCTTGCTTGCCGTCCTTCATGGTAAAAATCTTTGAAAACTGCAACTTTTCAGAATATTTTGGGTACATTTCGCTTTGGTATCCCCTTTTCACACTGTTTGCGGTAGAGTATCACATAAAGCTCTCAGCAGTTCTTTAGCATAGTTATCTAGCTGTATAGTTCAGCTTTCAAAAATCTCTTGCTGGCCGTTTCAGCACTTGTAGCTCTCATCAGCCACTTAAGTAAGAAAATCTTAATTTTATAATTTTCTGTTAATTGACTAGTCTTATCGATCGAGTATCAACTTGCGACGCACAATCGTTTGTAGGTTATGACAGTAGCTATCTGTCACATAGGTCGAAAATCCCTTGCTTGCCGTCCTTCATGGTAAAAATCTTTGAAAACTGCAACTTTTCAGAATATTTTGGGTACATTTCGCTTTGGTATCCCCTTTTCACAATGTTTGCGGTCGAGTATCACTTAAAGCTCTCAGCAGTTATTTAGCATGATTATCTAGCTGTATAGTTCAGGTTTCAAAAATCTCATGCTGGCCGTTTCAGCACTTGTAGCTCTCATCAGCCACTTAAGTAAGAAAATCTTAATTTTATAATTTTCTGTTAATTGACTAGTCTTATCGATCGAGTATCAACTTGCGACGCACAATCGTTTGTAGGTTATGACAGTAGCTATCTGTCACATAGGTCGAAAATCCCTTGCTTGCCGTCCTTCATGGTAAAAATCTTTGAAAACTGCAACTTTTCAGAATATATTGGGTACATTTCGCTTTGGTATCCCCTTTTCACAATGTTTGCGGTCGAGTATCACTTAAAGCTCTCAGCAGTTATTTAGCATGATTATCTAGCTGTATAGTTCAGGTTTCAAAAATCTCTTGCTGGCCGTTTCAGCACTTGTAGCTCTCATCAGCCACTTAAGTAAGAAAATCTTAATTTTATAATTTTCTGTTATTTGACTAGTCTTATCGATCGAGTATCAACTTGCGACGCACAATCGTTTGTAGGTTATGACAGTAGCTATCTGTCACATAGGTCGAAAATCCCTTGCTTGCCGTCCTTCATGGTAAAAATCTTTGAAAACTGCAACTTTTCAGAATATTTTGGGTACATTTCGCTTTGGTATCCCCTTTTCACAATGTTTGCGGTCGAGTATCACTTAAAGCTCTCAGCAGTTATTTAGCATGATTATCTAGCTGTATAGTTCAGGTTTCAAAAATCTCATGCTGGCCGTTTCAGCACTTGTAGCGCTCAGCAGCCACTTAAGTAAGAAAATCTTAATTTTATAATTTTCTGTTAATTGACTAGTCTTATCGATCGAGTATCAACTTGCGACGCACAATCCTTTGTAGGTTATGACAGTAGCTATCTGTCACATAGGTCGAAAATCCCTTGCTTGCCGTCCTTCATGGTAAAAATCTTTGAAAACTGCAACTTTTCAGAATATTTTGGGTACATTTCGCTTTGGTATCCCCTTTTCACAATGTTTGCGGTCGAGTATCACTTAAAGCTCTCAGCAGTACTTTAGCGTGATTATCTAGCTGTATAGTTCATGTTTCAAAAATCTCTTGCTGGCCGTTTCAGCACTTGTAGCTTTCATCAGCCACTTAAGTAAGAAAATCTTAATTTTATAATTTTCTGTTAATTGACTAGTCTTATCGATCGAGTATCAACTTGCGACGCACAATCGTTTGTAGGTTATGACAGTAGCTATCTGTCACATAGGTCGAAAATCCCTTGCTTGCCGTCCTTCATGGTAAAAATCTTTGAAAACTGCAACTTTTCAGAATATTTTGGGTACATTTCGCTTTGGTATCCCCTTTTCACACTGTTTGCGGTAGAGTATCACATAAAGCTCTCAGCAGTTCTTTAGCATAGTTATCTAGCTGTATAGTTCAGCTTTCAAAAATCTCTTGCTGGCCGTTTCAGCACTTGTAGCTCTCATCAGCCACTTAAGTAAGAAAATCTTAATTTTATAATTTTCTGTTAATTGACTAGTCTTATCGATCGAGTATCAACTTGCGACGCACAATCGTTTGTAGGTTATGACAGTAGCTATCTGTCACATAGGTCGAAAATCCCTTGCTTGCCGTCCTTCATGGTAAAAATCTTTGAAAACTGCAACTTTTCAGAATATTTTGGGTACATTTCGCTTTGGTATCCCCTTTTCACAATGTTTGCGGTCGAGTATCACTTAAAGCTCTCAGCAGTACTTTAGCGTGATTATCTAGCTGTATAGTTCATGTTTCAAAAATCTCTTGCTGGCCGTTTCAGCACTTGTAGCTCTCAGCAGCCACTTAAGTAAGAAAATCTTAATTTTATAATTTTCTGTTAATTGACTAGTCTTATCGATCGAGTATCAACTTGCGACGCACAATCGTTTGTAGGTTATGACAGTAGCTATCTGTCACATAGGTCGAAAATCCCTTGCTTGCCGTCCTTTATGGTAAAAATCTTTGAAAACTGCAACTTTTCAGAATATTTTGGGTACATTTCGCTTTGGTATCCCCTTTTCACACTGTTTGCGGTAGAGTATCACATAAAGCTCTCAGCAGTTCTTTAGCATGATTATTTAGCTGTATAGTTCAGGTTTCAAAAATCTCTTGCTGACCGTTTCAGCACTTGTAGCTCTCAGCAGCCACTTAAGTAAGAAAATCTTAATTTTATAATTTTCTGTTAATTCACTAGTCTTAACGATCGAGTATCAACTTGCGACGCACAATCGTTTGTAGGTTATGACAGTAGCTATCTGTCACATAGGTCGAAAATCCCTTGCTTGCCGTCCTTCATCCTACAAATCTTTGAAAACTGCAACTTTTCAGAATATTTTGGGTACATTTCGCTTTGGTATCCCCTTTTCACACTCTTTGCGGTAGAGTATCACATAAAGCTCTCAGCAGTTCTTTAGCATGATTATTTAGCTGTATAGTTCAGGTTTCAAAAATCTCTTGCTGACCGTTTCAGCACTTGTAGCTCTCAGCAGCCACTTAAGTAAGAAAATCTTAATTTTATAATTTTCTGTTAATTCACTAGTCTTAACGATCGAGTATCAATTTGCGATGCACAATCATTTGTAGGTTATGACAGTAGCTATCTGTCACATAGGTCGAAAATCCCTTGCTTGCCGTCCTTCATGGTAAAAATCTTTGAAAACTGCAACTTTTCAGAATATTTTGGGTACATTTCGCTTTAGTATCCCCTTTTCACACTGTTTGCGGTAGAGTATCACATAAAGCTCTCAGCAGTTCTTTAGCATGATTATTTAGCTGTATAGTTCAGGTTTCAAAAATCTCTTGCTGGCCGTTTCAGCACTTGTAGCTCTCAGCAGCCACTTAAGTAAGAAAATCTTAATTTTATAATTTTCTGTTAATTGACTAGTCTTATTGATCGAGTATCAACTTGCGACGCACAATCGTTTGTAGGTTATGACAGTAGCTATCTGTCACATATGTCGAAAATCCCTTGCTTGCCGTCCTTCATGGTAAAAATCTTTGAAAACTGCAACTTTTCAGAATATTTTGGGTACATTTCGCTTTAGTATCCCCTTTTCACACTGTTTGCGGTAGAGTATCACATAAAGCTCTCAGCAGTTCTTTAGCATGATTATTTAGCTGTATAGTTCAGGTTTCAAAAATCTCTTGCTGACCGTTTCAGCACTTGTAGCTCTCAGCAGCCACTTAAGTAAGAAAATCTTAATTTTATAATTTTCTGTTAATTCACTAGTCTTAACGATCGAGTATCAACTTGCGACGCACAATCGTTTGTAGGTTATGACAGTAGCTATCTGTCACATAGGTCGAAAATCCCTTGCTTGCCGTCCTTCATCCTACAAATCTTTGAAAACTGCAACTTTTCAGAATATTTTGGGTACATTTCGCTTTGGTATCCCCTTTTCACACTCTTTGCGGTAGAGTATCACATAAAGCTCTCAGCAGTTTTTTAGCATGATTATCTAGCTGTATAGTTCAGGTTTCAAAAATCTCTTGCTGGCCGTTTCAGCACTTGTAGCTCTCATCAGCCACTTAAGTAAGAAAATCTTAATTTTATAATTTTCTGTTAATTCACTAGTCTTAACGATCGAGTATCAACTTGCGACGCACAATCGTTTGTAGGTTATGACAGTAGCTATCTGTCACATAGGTCGAAAATCCCTTGCTTGCCGTCCTTCATCCTACAAATCTTTGAAAACTGCAACTTTTCAGAATATTTTGGGTACATTTCGCTTTGGTATCCCCTTTTCACACTCTTTGCGGTAGAGTATCACATAAAGCTCTCAGCAGTTCTTTAGCATAGTTATCTAGCTGTATAGTTCAGGTTTCAAAAATCTCTTGCTGGCCGTTTCAGCACTTGTAGCTCTCATCAGCCACTTAAGTAAGAAAATCTTAATTTTATAATTTTCTGTTAATTGACTAGTCTTATCGATTGAGTATCAACTTGCGGTGTAAATTCTTTTGTAGGTTATGACAGTAGCTATCTGTCACATAGGTCGAAAATCCCTTGCCTGCCGTCCTTCATGCTACAAATCTTTGAAAACTGCAACTTTTTAGAATATTTTGGGTACATTTCGCTTTGGTACCCCCTTTTCACAATGTTTACGGTCGAGTATCACTTAAAGCTCTCAGCAGTTCTTTAGCGTGATTATCTAGCTGTATAGTTCATGTTTCAAAAATCTCTTGCTGGCCGTTTCAGCACTTGTAGCTCTCATCAGCCACTTAAGTAAGAAAATCTGAATTTTATAAATTTCTGTAAATTTACTAGTCTTATCGATCGAGTATCAATTTGCGATGCACAATCATTTGTAGGTTATGACAGTAGCTATCTGTCACATAGGTCGAAAATCCCTTGCTTGCCGTCCTTCATGGTAAAAATCTTTGAAAACTGCAACTTTTCAGAATATTTTGGGTACATTTCGCTTTGGTATCCCCTTTTCACAATGTTTGCGGTCGAGTATCACTTAAAGCTCTCAGCAGTTCTTTAGCATGATTATCTAGCTGTATAGTTCAGGTTTCAAAAATCTCTTGCTGGCCGTTTCAGCACTTGTAGCTCTCATCAGCCATTTAAGTAAGAAAATCTTAAATTTATAATTTTCTGTTAATTGACTAGTCTTATCGATCGAGTATCAACTTGCGACGCACAATCGTTTGTAGGTTATGACAGTAGCTATCTGTCACTTAGGTCGAAATTCCCTTGCTTGCCGTCCTTCATGCTAAAAATCTTTGAATACTGCAACTATTTAGAATATTTTGGGTTCAGTTTGCCTTGGTCTCCCCTTTTCTCCAAGTTTATGGTCGAGTATCACTTATAGATCCCAGCAGCTTTTGCTGCATGCTGCATGGAACCGGTTTTAAAAACCTCTAGAGCTAGCTTGCCGTTTTATTAGGCGATATTACAGACAGCATGAGTTCTGTGACGAAAATGTACATATTTTAGTTTTTCATCACTTGTAGTCTTGTTCGGTCTGTTTACTTTGTAATTACATGTATCAGGTGCTCTTTTAGTGGTTTTCTATGATATTTTTTACATTAAAAATTTTGACTTCTTAATTTGGTTGGGTTATCGGCGGCTGCTAACTTTGGCTGCTAACTTCACACCGGTGCCACGATGATGTTCAATGCATTACTAATTTGATATTAAGTATATCATTTCAGTAAGTAATATCGCAACAGTAATGCAGCTAGAGTCTGTTCGGAAAAAGAAGAGTCGTGGAATGGTTTGGAGCATTCCACGGGCTGTCCCGTACAAACGCATTTTATTTCCTGTGTTGCGACTTTTTTTGGGTATTTAAAGCAGGCGATTATTTTTCTGTGCATAATTTTTGACCATTTGTCATAGAAAAGGAAACTCTTATACCTGCAAATCTTCGAAAATTCGCGTTTGTACGGGACAAACGGTAGACAATTTCATGGAATGCTCCATTGGGCACCATACATTCCACGACGCGCCGTGGGACGCAGGTTAAATATTTCATAATTTTTCTTCCACTTTACAACGTCTTAATTCAGAAACAATTTCTCCTGTCGAAAGAACACCGCGTACCAGTCATTCCAATGCTCTTGTAACTATAAAATATAGCTTTTAAATTACGCAAGCATCCTAAAAACAGTTACAATCGTTCATTCATTTTCGCAATGCAGTGAAATTGTGATGCGTCTGGCACTGGTTCAAGCACGCGGATCGTATTAGCCCGACGATCTGTCAAGATCTGTCAGTGGCACGAGTTGGGAAGAACTCAAGTCTGGAGTGGATACGGACAGTAGGACAGTATTAGTAGGATGTCTAGACTCTGTATATTTAGGTATTTAAATAAAAGTAAACAAAATCTACGCTCAAATGGCTCCTTAAGCCAGTTGAGGGTAGATAAAATACACTCGGCGTCACGGAAATCGCACACCCACGGATTTTTGTTTCAAGCCGTTATAAACCTTATGTTGTTGAAGGTAAAGTATGAGTGTGTGGGATCATTTTAAAGAGAATTTAACCCTTCATTTAAAAACAATGCCATAGTTACTAAAGAGTAAAAAAAAGGCACCTTTTTTAATAAGAAATAAAAATCGTATATTCATGCAAAAAAATCAACAAATTAAAACACAATAAAATCAACAAATATCGGAATACAAATGCCTAAAACTAAACTCAAAACCTAGTGTTGCCTCCTCTGGCCTTAATGACTGCCTCCATGCGAGCCTTCATGGACCTCACGAGAGTCACGACGTATTCTTGAGGAATAGCATCCCACTCTTCAATGACGGCATCTCGAAGCTGTTCCAGGGTCGCAGGTGCAGGATTACGTGACCGCACCTTCCGTTTTAGCTGATCTCAAAGGTGCTCTATGGGATTCAGGTCCGGACTCCTTGCTGGCCACTGCATGACGGTGATCCCAACCTGATCAAGGTAGTCCCGAACAATCAACGCTGTGTGGGAGCGGGCGTTATCCTGCATGAATGTGAATCCAGGACCGACAAATTCGGCGTATGGAACCACATGGTCCTCCAGGATCTCTGTGAAGTACCGATGAGCAGTCATGGATCCCTGGCCTCGACCACCACCAGTGCGGGAAACACAAACGAGCTCGGTTTTGCCGGCGAGGGAAATGCCACCCCAGAACATGCAGGATCCTCCTCCGTATCCGACGGTTTCTTCAAGACAGGCCTGTGAATAACGTTCCCCTTGCCTCCTGTACACTTTTCTGCGCCTATCGTTGCAGAACAGGCACACCCTGGTCTCATCGGAGAAGAGGACAGCCTTCCATTGGTCGACCGTCCAATCCTTGTGTTCGCGAGCAAACTCACGTCTGACTCGCCGATGCTCTGCCGTCAATTTGGGACCCGTAGCCGCTCTATGGGGCATGATCTTCTTCTCCCGCAACCTTCTTCTTACTGTAGAGACACTCACCACCGTTCTCCGAACTGCTTGCAGCTGCTGCTGCAGCTGGACAGCGTTGGAGAAACGGTTCCGCAAAGACGTCGACACAATAAAGCGGTCGTCTCTTTCGGAAGTGCAGCGTTGTCCTCCGGATCCAGGCTTCCTGGTGAAGCTTCTAGTCCTCTGGAATCGATGAACTGCTCGGAGAACTCGGAAACGGCTTATGTTGAGTTGCCGAGCAACCGCAGACTGCGTCATTCCTGATTGCACCAGGGCTACTGCTTGAGCTGCTTCTGCTTCCGTGGTATCCATTTTCTTGGGGTGTTTTCTTTCTCCAGCTGTTCCGGTGTGACCTCTGTGAACTCTGGATACCGAATGACCCATATTCCACTTTTACCCCCCCTTTTAAACCTATCCAAGGTAACGCAACTAGCGACCCTTACAACGCGTATTGTAGGTGTCAAGAGCGTGTCAAGGTAATTTTGAACACCTCGCCCGTGTTCAAAATTACCTTGACACGCTCTTATCCTCTTAACAATAAAGTCGCGTCAAGATCATTTTGAACACCTGGCCCGCTTAGCAACTTCTGCTGCTGACTGTACAAACTATAATCAATACCTTCTTTGCAAAAATTTAAACTGCTGTTAATTCTCTCTACTTAATAACGCTGAGATTCTCAGGAAACCTGACACAACGACATTTCTTGTAAAATTGTTTCCTTATAATCACTAGAATCACTTATCAAGTTTGATTGCAATAATCTAAGAATTTCGTAACAATTCCATTATTGATAGATACACCTACAGTATTTTAACTTATATCGGTAGAAAAGTTAACATAGAAAAACTACAATTAAATAGTCTAATTCATAACTACCTCATTGAAACACAGATAAAACAATCATTAAATGAAGGTGTCCATTATTGTGGGGGCCATCTTGTGGGGGCGAGTCACGGTCTGACATTGAGCTAACGTCTGACATTGAGCTAAAAAGTCGAGCTGTGTAAATCTTTATTTTTTTGATCAAAATATTGCAACCATGAAATGAGTATGAATGTTCGAGGAAGATCACCCGATTTCCATATCCATAAAATTCAGGAAATGAGGTCAACAGACATTTAATATTAGTTTACCAGTTATGTTTTACGGGCAATGTGCTTTGATAGCTGCAATAAAGTGCATATCGATGCACTTCTGGTCATCTCAATGCCGGCGTCCTATTCTGTATACAGAAAATGATAATAATTATTATTGTGTTTTTAAACGAAACTCCCGTACTCACTTAGTGCCTACATTCAAATGTGATGTCCCATGGGTAAAGGTACCTTATGGCGTTTGGCGTTTGCGCTATTATTAACGCCACACCATATTATATTAATATTATTACGGCGCTATGCGACGTAAGCGCCAGCCGCCATATTCAGGTACTGCTATCCTGATGCAAAGGCTGTCCATCGCAATCCAACACGGCAACGCAGCGAGCGTGATGGGCACCTTTGCCTCGTCGGGGGCAGCACGGAACGGGTTTCAGTAGGTAGTTATTTCTCACATAAGTATTTAGTTTGTATCTATAACTATCTAAGTTTCTACAGTAAACTCTTTTCTTCAATTCTTTACTATTATGTGTTTTTATGAACTAAACACACACATACAAGAGGGGAATTACTTAACTTTTCTATTTATAGAAATACTATTATAGAAATGTATTTTAATAACAGAGTTAATAGCTACATTTAGCTGATAAATGTCCATTCACAATACGTACTCAACAATAATAAAATTACATATTTGTTATTCTTATAAGTGTTATTGTCTCTGTGTCTTATTTAATGAGGTGCTTACATTGTTGGTTTAATTTAAGAGTCACACTAACCCGTCGCCTAAAAGCCGCTCTCATACAATTTACAATACCTAATTTACACTCTCATTTTAAAACTACATTCTGAGATAACATGAGGCTTGAACATTCATGTAAGTAACATAATCGAATACTTTTAAACGAGCAATTCTTGTTTATTTATATATATAGGGGTATTTCGGGGATCTCGGAAACGGTTTTGACGATTTCGATGAAATTTACTATATGGGGGTGCGATAAATCGATCTAGTTAGGTCTTATCTCTGGGAAAACGCTCTCCCAGCTATTTATATTTCGGATTTTGAAATAGACATCTATTAGATATCTTTTAGACATCACCAAGATACGATAACGATATGTTTAAGATCTAACCTGTCAAATTTGACATTTGCGCGATTCTGGAGATGCTCTTGAACGATTTCTACAGGATATGACTTAGAGATCCAATTCACATCTAATAGATATCTTACTCTCTCTAACGTAAAAGTGACATTCAGCCATATTCGAACAATGAGATACGTCAAATACTAGATATTGAAACTATATGGATTAGATATGTCAGTGTCAAACAAGTGTCAAAAGTGACGTTTTTGTTTGAAGAAATGTCAATTTTGACACTGACATATCTAATCCATATCGTTTCAATATCTAGTATTTGATGTATCTCATTGTTCGAATACGGCTGATTGGTTGCCCGAATTGCGCTGCAAAAGAGAACTAGTTGATATCTAAACTATAACGTATCTAGGATGGATCTAGTACGTGTCGTCTCTTGTGAATATCTTGAGGCTCGAATACGGCAGTATGTCTGGTACTATAGTTTTCGTTGCTAGTATTACGTACGTTTTTCATAAACGCGTTACTGGCCTGAATTCGCTATGAATCGTTTGTCTTTTTCTGTTAGTTTGACTTATTTACTTATATGAAAGGGATAAAACATTATTTAACTAAATCAGAACCGTTAAGTTTTCGTTTAAGTAACTTGGAATGTATGGATTTGGATTGAAAACTATATTTTCTCAAAAATGGACGGCAAAGTCGACTTTGCCGTCTAAAAAATTGGTCGCGAAGCGCGTAGTTTATGGTCAGACAAAAATTAAAAAGTTAAAAACATTGCAGTCTCGATTTTGGGACTGCAATGTTGCATACAAATTCCATTATTTGTCGAGTTCCAAACTTTTTAAAAGTTGAAATTACCATATCAAATGAAGGCACAGGCCCATTAAACAGCCAAACAGATGAATAGTACCGCGACTATTTAGATGTCTCAAATTGGTTGGCGTATTTTTGGCAGAAAAATACACTTCTAGTTTTTTATTAAAAAAAATAAAAAGGCGGAAAGGGTTTTTTTCTGTCAAAATATATATGTAAGAACGTTGCTTTTGTAAAATATTTCTATGATATTTATATTTCTTGCACCATTTTTGAGAAAAGCACTATATATGACTCGGCTGGAAGGCTACTTGCTGGCTTCGGATTCAATTAAACGGACTCCCAAGTTCGTCCGTTTAAAACGAATCCTCAGCCTGCAAGTAGCTACTTCCGAGCCTCGACAATAATGTACTATTAATGAGTAATGACAATTTGAAGGTCATTGTCTATTGACAGTCTCTTAACAAATAATGTGAGTCTCCGATTCACACGATTGTGTCATTCACAAGTTTTACGATCGGCTCGATTCGGGAAATGAATTAGAGACTCACTAGATATGAAATAGTAAAGATATGTGACGTCCCACTGCAAAAGGTAACTTATAGTGACTGGCGCCGCGATTCGAGAATTTATTAGAGATTCACTAGATATGAAATAGTGAAGATATGTGACGTTCCACGGAAAAAGGTACCGTATAGCGGCTGGCGCTTACGTCGCATAGCGCCGCAATAATATTGGAGCGGCGTTAATAATAGCGTAAGCGCCAACCGCCATAAGGTACCTTTACCCGTGGGACGTCACATATCTTTACTATATCGTATCTAGTTAATCTCTAATTCATTTCCCGAATCGCGCCGGATGTCGTAAATATGAAACAAAGTGAATTTTCGTGAACGAATAGAGCTACGAATTCGCTCGTAGCACTCGTAGCTAAGGCGGGTAAAGCCTTTTAGACTTATTTTTTGTCTTTTTTGAAGTATACTAAACAAGGGGCCAATTCAACACAATTTGACATCAAAATGATATGTAAGTGATATCGTTTAGTTATCCTTATCATACGCATATGCATTTCACTCGTACTTTTGTCCTTAAAAAATCTAAGTACCTACTGGCGAGACGCGCGGGCAAATTAAAACAAAATAAAAATAACATCATTTAGATATTATATTGACGTCGAAATGTAAGTTAATTTAATCTCTAGGACAGTGTTTTTCAAACTTTATGGTGTCACGGCCCTTTATGACCACACAATTTTTTTCGCGACCCCCATACCCCGTTTCTACGTTTTTCTATCTATATATATATCTATAGAGTCTGTGCGGAAAGGGAACAGTCGTGAAATGTAGGGGATTCCATACATTCTACGGCTCTTTTCTTTCCGCACAGTCCATCAATGGTCGATATCAAAACAAAAAAAACCGGCCAAGTGCGAGTCGGAATGGCAAAAAAAATCACGTTTGTTGTATGGGAGCCTCACTAAAATATTTATTAAATATATTCTGTTTTTAGTATTTGTTGTTATAGCAGCAACAGAAATACATCATCTGTAAAAATTACAACTGTCTACCTATCACGGTTCATAAGATCCAAAAAAGCGTTTTGAGGAATTAATTCCCAGCAAGCTGGAAATCATTTTAATATCTTCATTTGGTCCTGAGTTTGCTCCATCCCAGGAGGTGTGGATTAATTTTCGAAGCCTTGGGAGATACATTTTACCTTGGATTGAATTGAGCCACTCGAAATAGAAGGAACCCACCGTCAAAATTAACATCACTACCAGCAAGCTTGTTGTGGATCAGACATTGGTAAAAATAGTTCGGATTTTAACACGAAGTTACCAAAAAAAACAAACAAATTCAAAGTGGCTGCCATTTTTTACGATGTTTGACTAGGTACTAATTCATATTAAGGTACTTACTTTTCAGATCCTCAGATATCAATTTTTATCATGATTAGAGCTAATTTTCCTTCCGACGTACCGTTTTTGAACTATACAAGCAAAAAACTGAAAAAGAGCAGCATTTTTTCCACAACTCGTGGAATGGAGCAAACTCGGATTACACTATACACCGTGAAATTTTAGTGGTTGTTTTCCCGCGGCAGGGCGATTTGCTATCGGTAGTACTTTCGAATTATGATAGACAAACTTATAAATAAACTGTTTTCCAAAAAAAAAAATACAAAAAAATAACCTAAACTCGAACAAGCGAAAAACAATAGTAACACACTAAAACTGCAAGTCGACGACAGTTCCCGATATTGTAAACAGATAAACAAATAAACAAGCACATGTTACTTTTTTAAACTGTGTAACAGGCTAGAGTGCTTTACTGTTTGACAACTGAAATTAAAATTTACTTAGACTGTTCCTTCACGATTAACAGTTGAAATAAAACCTTTTTATTAGTTTGATGATTGCCATTACGTTGTGTCAACTTTGGTAAATCGAATAATTACATCCTCTTCGCTTATTAAACTAATGTGATAACAGATCCTGTCAATGTCATCACTGCTATTTCTAGTAAAATGGATCGACATTACGAATATTCTAATTTAGAGTACGTCGCGATGGTGCAGCTGTACGCTAGGGCTAACTACGACTCCCACGCCGCCCGGCGACTTTACGCGTACCGGACCATTTACAGTCGCTGCGTCTTCGGGGGATTTTAAACCTCCAAGTTCCACACGGATGAACAATTGTCGCCGCAACACAGCGGCTGCTTAACCACGGGCAGTTTCAAACGCCAGCACATGCACAGGGCAGAGGTGATTGTGTATTGAACGTGGCGGATTGCAGTTCGAACAATTATTGCGGTATCGGGAAGTTTAAGTGTTAGTTTAAGTTTTTGATCATATCATTAAAAGCTTGATCTTAACTTGTTATGTTTACTTTTAAGGATCTGCAAACTAACTGCACGTAAAATGTGTGAAGGAAAAATAAATGGAACTACTTTTTAGGTTATTTTGTTCCATTCACTCGAAAGAATAAGGTAGGTACTACTACAGTGCTACTACTGGTGTTAGGTCACTTTCGAGTTTCGTTCGACACATTTATAATTCTGGCATTTCTTAACATTATTTAAAAAAAAGATTACACATCGACTGTATATCGATAGCAGAATCATTTCGTTGCGGGAAAACAACCACTAAAATTTCACGGTGTATAAGGACCCCGCAGCAAACATAGGGAAAAAGTGGTTTCAGTTAAATCTCACGAAATTTTAGTATGATATTAATTTGGCTCTCCTGATTATTTTTTTGTATGGGCCCAACTCTCTCGGAAGTAGGTATACTTTCAGAAATAATCAAGTATATAACTTTTTTATTTACGCGACATGTTTTCTAAAATCGATATATTGTTATGACACGCACTGACAGTTACTGACGTTATAAGGTGCAGTTACCAACTGTCAGGAGGAGGAATTACGTAAAAATGGTTAACAAACACATATTTTGTATAAAACAATTACATTGATTATTTCTGAAAGTATACTTCTGAGACAATTGTGCACATACTAAAAAATAATCAGGAGAGCCAAATGAAAATCATACTAAAATTTCGTGAGACTTAACAGAAACCACTTTTTCCCTATGTTTGCTGCGGGGTCCTTTAGAACCAAATGAAGGTATTAAGACGATTTCCAGCTTGCTGACAATTAATTCCTGGAAAAAATCTAATTTGACTTGCCTAACAGATCTTAACTTATTTAACTTTTTAATAAATACAGTTTACCTATATCTAAGAATGTTTTGTTTTATTGATATGTACGTTAACGACCATTAAATTTTAAAGGGTTGGAATATTTTTAAGTAAAAAAATGAAATCTGCTTTCCATAAGTTTCTTTCAAAGCTGAGCTTCGCGACCCCCCTGGACAAGTGCCGCGACCCCCCTGGGGGTCGCGACCCACACTTTGAAAAACACTGCTCTAGGAATATAAACCCCGTGAATATTAATAAATTAATTTTAAATATATGTTACCACTTACACAGAACCTATTAAAGCTGAGAACTAAAGTACAGTAGTTAGTAGTTAGTTTCATTACAACCAAACTACTAACGTAACCAAAATAATTATGCTACGAGAGTGGTAACATGTTCATCTAGTGCCCAATAACACCTACACATCCATCTACATCTAGTACCTAAGTTTTGATGCATAATAGTGTGATATTTCATAAGATTTCAAGAATAAATTATAATTATTTTATGTGAGTTATGTTAAACTTATGGCATTCAGTGGGTAGTGATTAGAAATGTGATTTGTGTTTACCCGAATATTTGTTAATTAATCTGTTGGTAGTCGCGAAAATGACCCTTCTCTCCTACCCGCCAATTCAAATGATGAAAAACTATAAATGTAACTTACCATGGGATGGAAGGGGCATTCTCGCTTTGGCGCTTGAACCCGTAACATTGAGTAGGAAGGCTTACTGCGTGTTAAGTTAAGAATGTCGAAAGTGTTGAAGTAAGAACTTGGAGCAGAATAAATGTAATTAATAGTACCCAGGACTTTGATTCATCACAAGAACATTTAACACCTACGCGAAACATGTGCAAACTTTTTTCATTTGAATTTGTATCCCACTATAATGTCACACGAGACAGATGCCATTTAGGGTTCTTGATAAATTGGAAATTCTATAGCATAAATACTGAACAACCAATTTAGTTAGAACCCTAAATCCTTATGTATTTTGGCCACATTGCCAGGAAAGACAGTGATAATCTGGAAAAGCTGGTAATCACTGGTAAAATCGAAGGCGATAACACAGAATAAATAATAGTACTAGGTACAGAAGACACTAACAAAACGCGTCGGTTACGATCAGCAGAGATATGGCCGCTGGTGGCGAGCGCCACGTGCGGCTTATGGCTTTCCCCAAAATTGGGGTGGAACGGATGTACTTTTATCTACCTATAGCAAAGCGACGAAATCGCGGAGTGAGCCACGCCTGGCGATAAGCCGAGATGCAGGAGCCCAATGCGGTGGACAGACCAAATTCGCTCAGCCCTTGATGCAACGCTCCACAGTGCCCTACATTACATTTCGGCGACAGACAGAAAGATGTGCCGGCAAATTTTCAAAAAGAAGCTGTTCCTTAGAAGTGGCCACGACCCTCAGTGATGAGGAAACCGATGCAAGGAGGAGGAGAAACCTAAATAGCGCGACAATAGCACACATGTAAGTTACTCTTACTGTAAGTTTACTCTTCATCTCAGCCATAAGACGTCCACTGCTGAACATAGGCCTCGCCCTTGGACCTCCATTCCATACGTGCGGGTTGGAAGCGACCCGCATCCAGCGTCTTCCGACGACCTTAACAAGGTCGTCTGTCCATCTTGTGGGTGGACGTCCTACGCTGCGCTTGCTAGTCCGTGGTCTCTTAAATACTGTAAATGAAAATGAAATTGCATTCGTGTCAGATAAATGTTCAAGTGTATCAGAATCCGGCCGTGGCATCCGAAACTGGCGGAACACTCGGCGGATTCGGGGCCGCCGCCATTTGCAATAATGGCGCCTTTATCGGTTTAGGGACGTGCAATGCGACGATTCGGTTTATCGATAGTTCGATATAATTGAGATAATGATGCTGTTGTCCTCACATTAGAGTACTTATTGACGGCGACAAATGAAGAAGATGGATTGGTGATTTCTTACATTCATATACATAATTATACTAATTCTTATTAGATAATTTTAATCCATAGATTAGTACTTACTTATAAGGCTCGACAGCGGTAACTTGCAAAACATTTCGTTTTTTTCGGAAGAGATAAGTTGCACAGAATAGTGCACCATTTTAGTTAGGTGAGTATAATAAGATTAATAAGTGTATGTAGAAGAGATTTTCTTAACCGTCAATAATTTGGCGTCAACATTTTCAAGACAATTTCGAAGGTATCAGTGGTCAGTTAACAATTTTCCGAGATTTGACTTTTGCTGCTGCTGTTTCGGTAGATTTGTTTGAGTTAAAAAGACATACATGGTACTGTAGATTAATAAGACTTAACCCTTTCTTAAAAGCTTTAATCTAATTTAATCTGTCTCTCTCTCTCCTCTGTTGTTTAAATCTTTCGCTGTCGATGTCGCGCCGGGCACATGTTCCCGATTAGTATGCAAAATAAAAGCGCGGCGTTTAGTGAGTAAATTTTAGTCGCTGAGCAGTAATTTCACTCGATATCGATAATTTGAACCCTAAAACTGCACTCGCTTCAAAACTGCACGAGACATCTGGTAGTTCCAGCTGCTTATTGTCCAACAATGGGTCGAAGGCTTTGCCTAATGGATACTGTCATTCAATAGCGTACGTCCCGTCAGGTCAGGGTGGGCCCCAGTTGTGAAGTTTAAAGGCCTTGGCACTAAAAGCAGATAGAAATAGGAAACCAAGTAAATGAGTACATTTTACTTAACTTCATTCTTTGTATTTGTTTAACCTACATGTCTATCGGTGGGTCGAGTTTGACCCATTAAAAAACACTCTTCCACACTCTAAATAAAAGACTAAAAATTTGTTCCAGGCATAGTTATTAAGGGTCAAGTACCTAACTGTAAGTACCTACTACCTATAATACCTAAATTATTTCACTCGAAGCACAAAATCGTAAACCATTATCTTTTTACGAGTACTGTTCAATAAATTGGAAATATAAAAAGAATGTACTTAATTGCATAAACGAGTGACGTCGCCGCTTAGTATTTATTTCATTCAAATACAGTACTTTTGATGGTTCAAGAAATAATCAGATTTGAGTTGTACAGATTTTTTTTTTAAATGTTGTGATATACAATGACATCTTGATTTTTGCGTCCCATATTAAATTTAAAATATGACGAAAACGCTAAAGTTTTGCAACATAATATACAATTGCATTAACTGAAGGGCATTTCTAACGCGCTTAAGTATTACATTTACTAAGATATGTCGACACAAAAAGGTAATTTTCAAGTCAGTACGCGTGACAAAATTAGGACAGTTTGAAAATAGCGACCTTCAAATCATGTTGCACTTGATCTATTATAAACCACTTAGCATAAAAAGGCGCGTGAATGCGATCAAACTATTCAGACATTGACATAATTTTACTAATCATAGTTTTCAGAGGACTATCGTCGACTCAACTGAAAACGAGAAAAACCTGAGTTGAGTTGAGGATGACTCGTCACGCTATAGTTCGTTTTTTTTAGCATTAGAAAGATCTTGCAAGAAGGTAAGCGATCTTGACATGTCTTTTAATTGAAAAACGCTTTTTCAAAATCAAAAACTATTACTTATGAAAGCAGAAGAATATAAATGATCGTATTAGGTTCATAATTGTTACATATTTGCCGTATCTTATTTTTAAAATGTGTTTTTCAATTAAAAGACACATCAAGATTGTTTACCTTATTTCTAATGCTAAAAAAAACGAACTATAGACCAGACCGGGCCGCGGAGCTTCCGGAGCTTCGTTTTCTATGGAAAGCACCACCGATCAGCCGCCATGGAGAATTACATGTCGGATGCCGAGGCCCGGGCACAGCCCGGTCTAGCGTGAGTCGTCCTTTAGGTACTTACCTACCCGAGGAAAACGACACTTCACACATCAAAGTCTGAAAGCCGTGAACGGGTTTTGGGTGTACTACAATTCTATAGGTACAATAATGCTTACGCTTAAAAATAATTGATTTATGCAAAAGGGAAGCCATCACGTATATAAATATTTCATAAGTGCGAAAAGGGCAGACTACTTAAAAAAGGAAAAAACCGTTTTTCTAGCACTTTTGAGCTTCATAATGGCCGCTAACGGCCGCTTGAATTTACCAAAACGTAAGGTTAGCGGACAAAAAAATACGAAAAACAAATGTATTAAGGACATACGGTGGGCGATAACATCTTCTCTGTGTTATATATACTAAGTTTTAAAATAATAAATAAATAGAAATGTTACTCTGGCAGTCTATATTTGTGGTAGTTTTTGGCACTGCATTGAAAGTTACATTAATTTACCTAAGTCACTTAAATATATTTACATCTAAGGTATACGCAGCTTAGTTATAAATATAATAATTTACTGCTTCTATTTAATGATCATAAAGGATGACTCACGCTAGACCAGGCCGTGCCCGGGCCGGGGCGTTCTACATGTCATTTTCTATGACGGCTGATCGGTGATCACGTGGTGCTTTCCATAGAAAACGACGCGCCGAATGCACGGCCCGGACCAGCGTGAGTCAACCTTAAATGTGTATCCTGTAATTCCTGTATCCTACTTTATCGTCACGTTTTGTAATTTCCTGAACTACAAACCTAATTTTGGTCATCTATTTTTGAACACTTCATTCGCAAGCGTTTGTAAATAATCCAAAAGGGGAAGAAACGTGGAGGAAGACGGCGGGTATACAAACGGGCCAATTCGAGTTTTAATTGTGCGATTTGATTTCGATACGATAAAATCACATGTCTTTAACTAAAAACGTCACCTTTGACTGACAAATCAGATCGTATCGGGATCAGATCACATAACTGAAACGTAATTGGCCTGAAATACTCGTACTGTCTAATTAGTTAAGATTAGGTATGTACCTAGAGTTAGACCAAGAAGAGCCTGAGTCATTGAAAATAACACCTTGCACTGCGTGTGCTATCAAAATCGTTGCAGACTTGTGTTGGTCTAACTCTATTCAAGTAGGTATTACAAACGCTGTAATAAAAGTGATAAGCCTTATATTCCTATTCTTTACTTTTAATAACTCTGCTACATAATTAAAGGTATTAGAATACGGTGTGGGTTTATGAAAGGAACTAAAAACATCACACGAATATTATGTATGTACAGTTACATACACTGCTTTGTCCACACAGACACATTAAAAGCTCTCTATAGGTACGATGTGCTTATAAATCGCATATTACGATATTAACGATCGCCATTACTTAATAAAACATCGCCTCGATTAATAGGTACTAGAAATGAGGTCAAATCAAATTCCTTTGTTTTTCGGGATGTACGAAATTTGAATGACGTGTTTTTAACCCTTATCTTGGCAAGACTCAAAATATCTTAAATATAAACATTTTTTTAGTTTTTCGTCACCTTTTGAGCATACTAGACTATTAAAAAATAAGGAAAAAAATCCAGGATTTTCCAGTTTCGGAAAATCATATGTATCATATTTGATACAATGCCAATCCCTCGACAAAATAGTTACCTACTTTTTAAAAGAAAAATGTGGATTATAGTAGAAATAAAACATGTAATGCAACAGAAATTAATATTTATTGCTAATTAAACGCAATCTCAAGCATCAGATGACTATCGCACCTGTAAAAATCAATTATATCTACGAATACCTGATCACATGGGCGGAAAATTTGATCCCGTAAAGTTGCAAAAAAGTCGTCAGCAAAAAGTTGAGTAAAATATGAAAAGTAAACAAATAAAGTGAAAGTAAAAAAAAATTGTTTTTTTTTTACTTTGGGGCCATTTTTTGCAATTCATATATTTTTCCGTGCTACGTGCTACGGCGTAGCAAAAAGGCTACGGCGTCCTAATATACTGTTAAATAACATCCATTACGTAAAAAAAAAACAAAGTTCACTAACTAATTACTATGATGACTAGTATGACGTATTGAAAACATATATTTCAACCCCTCTCAAATATAAAAAAAATAAAAATAAAATAAATCATCTACAGCTATTTTGACGACAACTTGGCAATGTATTAAATATAATACACATGTACTTTTATGAGTTCTTGGCAATGTATCAAATATGATACGTAATGGTTTTATGTAATTTTTTATGTGTTAAATGTTTTTAAATGGGACCACTATGTGAATCCTAATACACTAATAGATAGTAAGTGTATTAAAATGTAGATTATGCAAAAATATATACTAATCTAACAAATAAGTGCAAAACTTACAGCACGAAAAAAGATCTGTTGTTTCCGTGGCGCCATGTTGATAATTATTAATTAATTTACAATGACATTTATATGTATTATTTTTTGCTATAATAAAGGAGGGTAGATCGACATATCTATAGCAGAATTATTTTGTTAAGTAATAAAGTGAACCTGCTAGATTTTTTAATGTTCCATGTATCACGGGTGTTACGATGCCAAGATAAGGGTTAAATACAGACAGTTAAGAATTTGTTGTAACAATTTAGCATTTGTTAAACATTGTAAAATGTTGTTTTATGCATGTAGCCCTGTTTTACCTGTTCTATATGTTAGGTGCCTGACATATAGAACAGCTTTTGAGCATTTAGTAACTGGAGATGCCTTGTCTGTCATTTTCTGCACAAAACTGTCTGCTGATTTTTACACTTATGGCAGGCTTACATATGTACTATGGCAAGTCAAGTATATATGGCTATCTTTACGTAAGGCACAAATAGCCATGTCAGATAAACGTCAGTTCATACAAAAGTATGAACATAATTATGTGTAAGGTTTTCTCTTGAGGGGTAAGCTCTTAAAGCCGACCGATCCGGTTATCTATCTAATCTAATACCTTTAAACGAGCAATTCTTTTTTATTTATGAATATATTTCGGTGATCTGGGAAACGGCTCTAACGATTTCGATGTGCTATTTTTTGTTAATTTTCGGGGGTGGAAAATCGATCTAGCTAGTTTTTATCTCTAGGAAAACGCGCATATATGAGTTTTTATATGTTTTCCGAGCAAAGCTCAGTCTCCCAGATATTAAATGCTTTAACAGCCAACTTGAAGTATTTCGTTCGCGAGCATCCCGAAGTGGCGAGAAGCAGAACACGCGGTCTCGTGCCGCGAAGGCTGAATACAATTCGCGTACACGTGATGTTTGTCTGGCGTCACAAACAAATAATGGCTATAGAATACCTTAATTTTAGCATAATACGTATAAATAAAATACATAGGTTTCGGCGGGCTTGGTTTCCGCAACTCGACGTCACATTATTGCGCCTATTTTGCGTGGTGGGTTGGCGGCACTATTCCTGCCAACCCAAATCTACCAAGAAAAAATAAACTAAGTACATATGTAAATACACAATGGTTGGGTCATAGGACACGGAAAAACAAAAACTTCTGTTATGTACGGAAAGTTAAGATCGCTGAAATAAATTTCTGGGTCAAGTACCGTAAAACGGGGTGAGTAGGTTTCGCGGGGAGAGGTGGGTTATGAATGGGGAGAGAAGGTTTGAGAGTGGGGTGAGAAGCGATTTTAAGGCTACTGCTACAAAAATAATGTATTCCAATTTAAAATGGAGCTATAGTAATACGCATAATAAAAAAAAATCGATCCAACAATCTTCCAAAATCACCTTTGTATGAAAAACCCTCTCACCCCAAATACGAGGCACTACGGGGTGAGGTGTGTTTTCCTCTTTATCGTCAAAGTTATGAAATGGAACTACCCAAAATAAAATACAAACTAAAATACAAACGTCCGAACCACTTATTATATACACCATTCAGTTTTCACATGTAAAAATAAAATTTTATAGAGGTTTGAAAGTCAAATTTCAGCCAACTCACCCCATTTTACGGTATGTTAAAAAGCTCATGATTCGGTATAATAGCTATGTGCTTTTCTCCCTAGTAAATATGGTGGATATTAGCCTTATATATATGCTGAGGTATATTATATTTGCCTGTATCAAAGGAGATAGGGGATTTGGGGCAATACAGAAACAGCAACACAGCATAGAATTTATGAAAGACGGTTTCTTAGGGACGATTAAAATATTTCTTTAAAAAAAACTACCATATCTTCAATTTCAAAATATCACGAGACTGCGACAAAGCTGTTACGACACAACATTGATTAAAAATTCGAATAGGATCGATGATGATGATGATGATGATGATCTTTCCGGCCGGTTTCGACCAAGGCGACCACTTCGACTCCTAGTTAGCTCGGCGCTCGTGCGCCCGAATATGGCTGACGTAGCCGATCTTTGAATAGGATCACCGCGACTGTAATATCGAGAATCCTTAAGTGTTAGATTAAATGCAATGAGGTCATGTGCCTCGGAATAATCACTCACAACGTGCGCTGATGTTAATCATAGAAGAGACTAATTCGAAAACTGCGGAGCCTGAACATATAGGTACTTATAGGTATTAAGGAAAATAAGTGCAAAATGACAGGGTTTGTATCGCTTCTGGGGAATAGAGGGAGAGACTAAAAGGGGAGTTTTTAAGAGTCTCTGGCAAGCTCGAATCTCCATACAAACCATACAGTTGTCATAGAAAATGACATATTGGACGGCCCGATCTAGCGTGACTCATCCTTAAACCTGATCTATTCTAAATCATAATGACAAAATTTCTTAATGCTGTAGTTTGCCAACTAAACATTCTGCAATAAATGTTTAGGGAAATACTGAGAAATATTCGTCGAAATGGGAGTACTACATAAGTTCTAAATCTTACAGGTCGGTAACCTTTATGGATCTGTCAAGTACAAGAAACCTCCTTGACGTCTTTTATTTACGTTTCAATTTATCTGAGAAGAATGTACTTATCAGCGAAAATTTACCAATAAAAAAGTTGTTGACCCCTGCAGAATATGGGAAGGGAGCAAAAAATCTGATACAATCATATTTATAGCGCCATAACAACGTGTCATATTAGATTATTTAGCGTCATATTAGTTTTTGCAGGGGACTCTCTGTATCTTTGGGTATTTAAATAAAAGTAAACAAAATCTACTCTCAAATGGCTCCTTAAACCAGTTGAGGGTAGATGAAAATATGATGATGAAATAATGTAGGTTAAAGTCAGCTCGTTTAGTGATTGATCCAGGCGGTTTTGTAATTGATCGTTTAACCAATAAATGTTAAAACTACCCGAAAATTTACAAATTGTTTGTTTACTTTTATTTAATTACCTAAAGATACAGATTAAACTAGTTTATATCCTTAAACAATTGTTGTAATTTTTGACCGCTTTTATCGTCTTCAAACAATAAACCGCAAAAAACATTTAAATATCACTTCCAGTACCGTAAACTGGGGTTACTTTGATTCGTAGAGTAACATATATTCATCATCCATTTTTAAGCAATAATGAATTCGTTTTTGGAACGCTTTCATCATCTAATTCTGTTAAGCATGCCAACGACGTCATATTTAAATTTTTTAAATTCGCGTTAAAAAAATTAACTCCTTAATCCTCAAAACTCGATGATCAATGTTGCCCCGCGAATCAAAGTAACCCCATTTTACGGTATTAAAACGTGCCAGTAGGTACATCGGTCAGTTGTGCTCGTCCAAATCCATTGCACAACCGTGCCGTGTAAATGGGCCATGTCGGCAGGAAATGCATCCGAAGCCAAGAGCGAGCTAACCTACCGACTGCAATACGGTTTTGTGAAACGGTTTCATTTAGCTTGAAGCCAATTCGAACGTAACATCAAAAAGATGTCATTTAGTTATCATTGGCGTGCATTTCTCTCATAGGACGGGCTAATGACAACAATATAAAATACTATTTAAAACTTTCGCGTTTTAAACACAATACATTGGTATTAACTCACATTTATAGACGGATCTACCTATCGAGAATTTATTTTATTAAGTAGCTTTATTGACCTACCGACGATTCGACACAGGTTTCACTGGTCGTGGTCGCGGCTAACTGCATGAGATCCCAGCAAAATGTCAAAACAGAGATTTGTGCAACTACCTAGTGTAAACTTTGGGGTAGACATCACATTTTCAAACTACTTACTACACATAATGTTAATTATTGTCAATAGTCCGACACGCAACACTCACAGTATCCAATCCACGCACACATCCGAAGATAGTCCGAAGATAGTCCGAAGACAGATCCCTTGGCTTTAACTTCTGAAATCAAGAAACACCCCAGAAATTTTAATAGGGAGGATGGATTTAACTTAGTCGCCAACTTGGGAACAATGGGAACCAGTGATACAGAAGTTATTGTCTGATATTGTTTCTACAATTCCCGAATAAATGCTTCCAAAGAAAATTTTACATCGTCGACCTCTCAATGGTAGACATTTTTTGCCCGTGTAAATTGTAAACAAGGAAATAACGGTATCTAAGTCACGTCCACAGCAAGGAAGCCTGCAAGGCCGTCACGGTCCATGGCCTAATCCAAGATAGCGGAGAAGATGAAAAAGGGATTTTTTTCTGACGCCATGGTTTTTTGCAGCTTGGTTTTAGGGTTACATAAGAATGGTTTCGCTTACATTTTCCATATGCGCTTCCGCGTCTTAGCTTAAACATACATTGGGCCCGAATCGGATTACGTACGGAATACGTACTCAACAATAATAAAATTACACATTCGTTATTCAAATAATTGTTATTGTCTCTGTATCTTATTTAATGAGGTGCTTACATTGTTGGTTTAATTTAAGAGTCACACCAACCCGTCGCCAAAAAGCCGCTCTCATACAATACTTTACGCTCTCATTTTAAAACTGGAATAGTATTTATTTATTCATATATATGGTACAAAAACAAGTCAAAAAACAATAAATAAAAATAACTTAAAATTAAACTAAATACAAACTATTCTAAAATAAAATAAAACTAATCTAAACTAAACTAAATCTAAAAAAGGCCCCTGTGGCAAGGTCCCCAAGATGCTGGCTGCGTTACCCCGCTGAACTGCCAGACTAAAGCGTTGAGCGAGGTAACTGCCAGCTCTCGGGTCCCCAGTTGCGTCCCTGAGTCTCTTTGAAAGGTTTCTAAAGAGACTCAGGGCGCCAGGACCCCACGGACCCAGGGTCTCGACGCCGAAAGGAATGAAAATGTTTTAAAACTACATTCTGAGATAACATGAGGCTTGAATATTCATGTAAGTAACATAATCGAATACCTTTAAGCGAGCAATTCTTGTTTATTTATATATATATTTCGGGGATCTCGGAAACGGTTTTGACGATTTCGATGAAATTTACTATATAGGGTGCGGTAAATCGATCTAGTTCAGTCTTATCTCTGGGAAAACGCTCTCCCAGCTATTTATATTTCGGATTTTGAAATAGACATCTCTTAGATATCTTTTAGACATCACCAAGATTCGATAACGATATGTTCAAGATCTAACCTGTAAAATTTGACATTTGCGCGATTCTGGAGATACTCTTGAACGATTTCCACAGGAAATGACTCTGAGATCCAATTCATATCTAAGATAAACGTAAAACGTTTCTATCTAACGTAAAAGTGACATTGGTTGCCCGAATTGTGCTGCAGAAGAGAACTAGTTGATATCTAAATTATAACGTATCTAGAATGGATCTAGTACGTGTCGTCTCTTGTGAATATCTTGAAGTTCGAATACGGCAGATTATTTAGTTTGTTGTGACTTTAAATTCAGCATAAAGGATGACTCACACTAGACCGGGGGTCCGACATGTAATTTTCTATGACGGCTGATGGGTTCACGTGGTGCTTTCCATAGAAAACGAAGCGCCGGAAGCTCCGGTCCTAGCGTGAGTTATCCTGTAAGGTTGACCACGTTAGACCAGGACTGATCGTTTTCTATGGAAGGCATCACGTGATCGCCTGTCATGTCATAGAAAAGTAAGCGCTGGAAGCTCCGGCCCGGACACGGCCCGGTCTAACGTGAGTTATCTTTAACATCATGTTTCTGTCGTAAACGTATTTTTTTAAATTTCGTTTTTGGTAGCGACTACGGAACCCATACTAAAAATGTGCCGACGTTCTCTTGGTCGGTTAAAGATAATTAAAATGGGTCAAAGTTCGCGTAAATAAATTGATTGAATTACGAAGTGTCCATGAACGGGATAAAAAACGAATAGTACTGAAATAGAGCAGGACGGCTAAGTACAGTCAGCAGCAAAGCTTTTAGCTTAGTACCCCTGCGCACAAATATCTATGCAGGGGTGCTTAATACCCGTAGCTTTGCTGACTGTACAGTCACCTGCATTAATATGTTACACAATGAAGACTGCAAAAATATCTGACACCATCTTATTTGTAGAGCGATAAAAAGCGTGTCACATATTTTTGCGCCCTTTAAAAAGTTACATATTATTGCAGGTGACTGTATAATATGGCTACCCTACACACGCGACATTATGTTATTTTATTTTCCATACTACTTATTATATACTTTTTTTTTGGATGTGGCGCACGCACAGCTCTTGTGAGCAAGGACCCCGCTAAGGATACGGGCGAGCCTTGCTCATATACATATCTGTTGCCAGTTTTCCCTCAGTCGCCTTATACGACACCCACGGGACGAGATGGGGTGGTGCTATTCTTTTCTGATGCCGGCACCACACGGCACACTATTATATACTTATAAGAATCATAAAATTAAGTACTATTTAAATTGTATTATTGGTAGGAATTAATCTGGCCATTTAAAATTTGGAAATACTTTTAAACTCTCACATTTTGTACACATATTTAATTAAAACGGGTCTACCACGATATAATTTCATTGTTTTTACCCTAAATTCCGACGTTTCAGCCGAGTTGCACCAGCTTTGTGGTCACGCGTGCCTATTTTACAAGCTTTTATTTAGTTTCACCTGACCGTTGTCTGTCTGTCTGTAATCAAATCTTGCAAGTTAAATTTGATCCACTTCCCGGTTTCCGATTGAGCTGAAATTTTGCATGCATGTATAAATCGGATGACAATGCAATATTATGGTACCATCGAGCCGATCTGATGATGGAGACAGGAGGTGGCTATAGAAACTCTGTGATGAAACAAGGCAACCTAATTGTGTTTTTAGAATTGTCTCGATGAGTGTTAGTTGTCTGTCGTAAGAAAAGTACAGTCAGCGATAAAAGCTTGTACCAAAAATGAAATTTTTGCCAAAAACTTTTATAGTTATTAGATTTAAGCCAGTTATTAATTTCTTTTAGTAATACCACTGTATATATCTTATTTGTAGTTAAAGGAATGTATTTGTTTCGACGTGACACCGTTTTATAAATCGATGCACACACCGGTAGCATGCACGAAAAAGTGTCACGTTATTGACAGATATCCATGGTAACGTTGTGGACGGATCTCCATGGTAACGTTACGGTTTTATTATGACGTTATCACGCACAATTATCGTCCGTATACCGACTTTACAGACAACTAAATTTGTTTTTGCCTGATTTTACGGTAGGTCCTTGTTTATCTTCCCTGTTCTGAACAACATTTCCTCGGCACGTGACTCGTCCTGCGTCACCTGTATCTGTCGTCTCCACGGTCCGTCAATACCACCCTTGTTCTATAAGAACACTCCGATCTAGAATATTACGTTTCAATTATAGACGTTTCCAGATGGGTAAATTTTTCGCCAATCTGATTAAATTGTCCAATCGAATCAGGCCATGCGGACGCTAACGTCAATTTGGCTCGCCTAATACCGCCGATTATCACCGATATTATCGATTAAATGGTGTGCGGACGCCAGAATACCAATTTCGACGCCAGTATTAAATTGTTCAATCGAATCAGGCCGTGCGGACGCTAACGCCAATTTGGCTCGCCTAATACCGCCTATTATCACCGATATTATCGATTAAATGGTGTGCGGATGCAAGAATACCAATTTCGACGCCAGTATTTTCGTTTTGGGCATTATTTCAATTTAGAGGGCTCTAATATCACCATAAATCTAAAATTGGTGATTAAATGGGAAATCCCGCCAATTTCATTTCTGATCAAATCGGTCGATTTGATCACCTCTGTCTAGGCACGCTTTATTACGTGCAACTTTTGTTTGCCAATTTATCGTAGGTATTAAAGGGTTGTTAGTTTATACTAGCGGGCCACCCCGGCTTCGCACGGGTTACGCAAAACCTTAACAAATTATACACCTAAACCTTTCTCAAGAATTACTCTATTGACAGGTGAAATTCACATGAAAATCCGTTCAGTAGTTTTTGAGTTTATCGCGTACATATAATACATACACACAAACAGACGCGGCGGGTAACTTTGTTATATAAAGTGTAGTGATTATTATCAAAAAGAATAGATAGTATAGAAGGGTCCTGTCATAGTAAATTTTGTAGTCACAGTAAATTTATTGCCATCTATCGACACACGACTAAAACTTAAAATAAACACGTATAATATTATCAAAAAAAATTATATATATATGCATAAATGATTTTATTATTTTTATATTGTTTTGACCCACGCTCATTCACTGATCTATGTGTTAAACTTGTGAAATATGAAACGGTGTCGTTACGCCATCTAGCCGAGCATAGGCCAAAGGTGCCATCTATGCGAGAATGACTATTTCTTGATTTCCGAGGCACGTTTTTTCCTTAGACTTTATTCATCAGATCTTATACGAAGTTACGTATGTCATTGTTATTATTAATATTGTATTAAGCAGAGACATCTGCAAATGGTTACAGTTCAGAGTAGTTATGAGCGAGATGCAGAACTACTTGTATCAAAAACGGTATTTTTAAAATTGGAGTGCTCCCGCGCATGTGTTGGTGATTCACCGACACGCGCGGATTTAGAAGGCGTATATACAGCCAAGGGCGGCCGATGCTCTTGCGCTGGCGATTTACTAGCTTTGCCTTATTTATATAATCCTAGCTAGAGTATAATAAAAGGAAAATTACCAACAGAAACTTTCTACAAAGTAGGTAGAAATCGTCTAAGCACTTGCAACATTCCACTAACCCGAGGTTAACCGGTTAAACCTGGAAATACCATGGTTACTAATACAATTTGACGGAATTTTGAATTTAACGGTTTAACCGCTTAACCCCGGGATAGTGGGATGGTGCAAGTGGCCCTGAGCTAGTAATCTGTAGGTAAGCAAAGGCTAGCACAAGTGTGCCGCGACACCGTAAGTATCTTGCTCATGGATAGACTGCCCATACCCTGTTAGAAAAAGAATGGTGCCTACTGCAAAGTTAGTATGAAAAACCGAAGTATCACTACACCTTATCGAATTTTCATGTGGTTTTCACCTATCAATAGAGTTGATTCTTGAGGAAGGTTGAATTTAGAGGTTTATTGTAACAATGAAATTTATCTGTAGGAAACAACCCTTATACAAGAGCTTAGCTAACATTACAGGTATAGTACGCCCACCAGACTGTCACGGCCAGACTTCCAACTGCGCATATTCTATTAAAGTATTAACAATTTGTATTTATATAAGACTGATAACTATTACAATTGAGTTTGTATTAAAATGTCTTCGTAACGTTTGTTTATAATACTTAGGGCACACTGAAAATTCTAGGAACTGGGCACTTAGAAAAAATAAATCGTCTCATCAGAATCCAGGAACTTTCAGTATGGCCCACGTAATATAATAGTTTCGTAATCAATATTTATCTCAGATAGACGGACGGACGGACATACGAACAGTGGAGTCTTAGTAATATGATCCCGTTTTTACCCTTTGGGTACGGAACCCTAAAAAAAGAGTTTGGAAGTGAAGAAAGTGCACCTGTAACTAGTGTTATTTCGCTTTTACAGAACTGTGACGCGGCGGGCAAAGTTATGTTAATGGGCAAAGTTTTATACGTTTACCGCATCTACGAGTATAACAAATTTAAACAATCAAACACACTTCTATGCATACCATTTTACATACCTTCTTTATATTTATTTATATATTGTAAATTTAATTACACATTCTCGTGTTAAATTATTTAAAACATGCAAAAAAGATTAAAGGATTCTAATTTGGATATCAAAGAGAGTTTATTAACTTACTCATAGCATAACACCGTTTTGTGAAACTGGTAATCCGTGAAACACAAGAATTCATTAAAATATCATCCCATCCTGCTCATCCTAGAGTGCAATCCCACATGTGCGAATGCAACGCACTGATATTAAATCACATGTCATCTTATTCTATCTTCATATTCGAGTAGGTACTTCTAAGGGCAGCAAAAAAGCAGTAAGATTTAAGATGAGAAATGAGTTCAGTGACTCAAAAGATATTCCGGAAACTAACGTAATGACCCATTTGTTGTTTTTATAGGCCATTGAAGCGTGTTCGGTATTGTTTTTGCTCTTTCTTCAGAAAAGTATTACAAAAACAGTGTAACTCAACCCATAAGATAGGTATTACAGTGTGTGAACAGCTAATAAACAAGTTGGTACAGTCAGCAGCAGAAGTTGCTAAGCGGGAGAGACCTTAACACGCTCTTATTTTCTTAAGAATAAAGTCGCGTCAAGAGCATTTTGATTTTAGAAATAGAAATAGAAAATATTTATTTGGCGTAAAATAACATACATTTGCTACCAAATGCGGGCCCGTTGTTCAAAATCTTTATGTTGTACGTAGGTACAACATAAAGATTTTGAACAACGGGCCCGCTTAGCAAGTTCTACTGCTGACTGTACAATACAGTTTGAATAACTGTAACTAACAAACCATTAGATGGATGAAAAACCTTCCTGAAAACAGGCGGCTTTTGTTTTCATCACACAAATTTTAAAAAGCAGTGGTTATTAGGGTCCTGCAATAAAATTGGGCTATTATAACAGCAAATTGGCTGTGACAGATGGACGGACATTTCGACAGACACACTAGAGATCCTTAAGGGTTCCGTTTTTAATCTTCCGTACTTACCCAAAGGGTAAAAACGGGACCCTATTACTAAGACTCCGCTGTCCGTCTATACGTCTATCTGTCACCAGGCTGTATCTCATGAATTGAGATAGCTAGGCTGAAATTTTCACAGATGATGTATTTCTGTTGCCGCTATAACAACAAATTCTAAAAACAAAATAAATTAAATATTTAAGTGGGGCTTCCATATAACAAACGTGATTTTTTTGTCGTTTTTTGCGTAATGGTACAGAACCCTCAGTGCTTGAGACCGACTCGCACTTGACCGGTTTTTTAAGGTATAGGACCCTTAAAATTTGCTACTTTGTTTACACTGTTATTACTCCAACTAAGATATCGTTATATTTTGCTTAGAATTTGCAGTTGTAATGCAATTTATAATACCCACATACCACATTAATTGTCCCTTGGCTGAATTTCACCTAATGGCCGACATACAAATCTAAATCCAGCGACTTATTTACTACCGCGGTCATAATGTCTCTTCACACGTGCAATCGCGCTCCAGATATTTATCAAGTTTATTGTGTTAGTAGCAGGTTAGTAGTATCAGAGTACATTAATATAAAATACTCCATCTTCAAACCTTCTTTTTTCTATAAAACCTTCGATGGTTTGGGCGCGTTAAGAACCCGAACACATGACACGCAAGGTTTAAGATATATTTCCCATACAAACGTGACAGACCCCCTACGGTGATGGTTATCATCAATGTTAAAAGTTGGACCATATTAGTTGCATATGAATATTATATTTACCTAAGTTTACGATTACTGATATACAAACAGCGCGCTCAAGTTTTTTAGGGTTCCGTACCCAAAGGGTAAAACGGGACCCTATTACTAAGACTGCTGTCCGTCCGTCCGTCCGTCTGTCACCAGGCTGTATCTCACGAACCGTGATAGCTAGACAGTTGAAATTTTCACAGATGATGTATTTCTGTTGCCGCTATAACAACAAATACTAAAAACAGAATAAAATAAAGATTTAAGTGGGGCTCCCATACAACAAACGTGATTTTTGACCGAAGTTAAGCAACGTCGTCGGGCGGGGTCAGTACTTGGATGGGTGACCGTTTTTTTTGGCTTTTTCTGCATTAACTATGGTACGGAAACCTTCGTGCGCGAGTCCGATTCGCACTTGCCCGGTTTATCAGAAATCGCGAAGCATCTGGTTGACGTAAGTAGGTACCTAACTGGCGACGCGCACAACGTATCAGCATTAATACCCACATTTACTAAAATAAGAAGTTGGTTTAACAAGACGAATAAATAAAATATGTTACTTTCATCCCTGTACTGTGGTAACTAGTATATTGCTTGGGTTTTCCAGCTGCCTCTGTAAACAGGATAATGTTATTTTCAAACGAAATACACAAAGGCATTTGATATAGGGAGAAAATTATTATTAAGGTGTGGGCGCATCAATTGGTTACTAAAGGCTAAGGTAAGGCTAAGGTACCTGCACCAAACATAGCCCATCGTGATTTTTATTTTTCTATTTTTAGGGTTCCGTACCTCAAAAGGAAAAAACGGAACCCTTATAGGATCACTCGTGCGTCTGTCTGTCCGTCTGTCCGTCTGTCACAGCCAATTTGCTCCGAAACTACCGGACCAATTAAGTTGAAATTTGGTACACATATGTAAGTCTGTGACCCAAAGACGGATATGTAACGCCAACAAATGAATTTTAAACATAGGGGCTACTTTTGGGGGGTAAACGATAAAATTAAAAAACAAAGTTTTGAAAACTATATCGTGTTACATATCAAAAGAAAGAGCTCATTTTGAGAATCTCAAATATATTTTTCTTATAAATTTACGATAAAAAGTTTAGAAGTTATTCAAGAAAATAGACAAAAAATGACCATTCCCCCCCCTCTATCTCCGAAACTACTGGGTCTAAAATTCTGAAAAAAATACACATAATAGTCCTTTACCTAAAGATGACAGGAAAACCTATCAGAAATCTAGAGTCAAGCGTGAGTCAGATTTAAGAACAAAAATGCGGTTAACGTATTTTAGGGACACAGCCGCAATGGTTTAAGTGAAACGTGATGTAGACAGCTATTGCGAAGGCCCTGGGCCGATATCCGCATAAGGCCGAAGGCCCGAAGCGTCCCAAAGAGGCGTGCCTTTAGCTTCAAGCGTGAGTCGGACTGAAGACAAAAAATGCGACTAGGCTGTATCTGGCACATAGCCGCAATGGTACTTGTAGTACAGTAAACAGCAGAAGTTGCTAAGCGGGCGAGGTATTCAAAATTACCTTGACATACTCTTATTGTCTTAACTATAAAGTCGCGTCCAGATCATTTTAAACCACTCGCCCGCTTAGCAACTTCTGCTGCTGACTGTACTGATTGATTAGGTTACTATTGTTACGTGTTTTAAAAAGCACTAGGTATACAGGGTGGCTAAAAAATAAACTAAGTGTATTCCCGTTGCCAACGTGCAAACCTGAAATCGCGAAGAAAAATTTGGCTGTTTCATACATTTTGGCTGGTCCGTTTTCTATGGGAGGATACTTCATTTTTCGCGATTTCGGGGTTGGTCCCATACTAAAAGTTGCTCAGTATAATCCCAAAACCTCCCTGGCTACGGGAATACACTTATTTTTTGGCCACCCTGTAGGTATTATCTCTCTTCGGCCTTCGCTTTTAAAACACTTTCGGAAGTTGTAGGAAGCGCGACCCGTCGGACGCTTGAGTTTTCAGCTCTACACATTTGCACACTTTTCAAGACGTTTCATTCACGTCACGTTTCACGTACAAAAAAAATTTAGAAAATTGTGTGATGTACGGAACCCTTGAAACGCAAGTCCGACTCGCACTTGACCAGTTTTTTTTTTCTTATAAGAGTTTGGCTTTTGGTACTAACGGACATGGACGCAAAATTGAAACCCATTCAAACTTATAAAAGTATGAAATTTTTGAAGGTATAGCTTAAGAACTGGGCCTTCTTTAGTGCAGGTACCTTGTTTACATTCATGACACCACCGGCTATTCAGACTAAAGGTGATATTCGGATAGCAACTGCAGCTGCATTACTCTGGCGGCATTACCGCTGCAGTGTGGATGCCGCTGCGATTATGACATTCCGTCATTCATTTTATCAAAGAAATTGACAGATACAGCGCCCGCGCCTTAATCGCAGCAATAATATCACAAGAATAATTCAGCTGCTATCTGAATGGTACCTTAACCTAGAAGACCGTTGACTAGATCACTGCTTATAATCTGTATCCGAAATGTACCCACCTGGTCGCGTTGATTTTATCGGCCTGGTTAAGAAACAGTAACCGTGTGATCTATTTTACTCGTCTGAAGCGCTTTTTCCCAATTCCGAGCGGCAAACAGTCCTAAATCAGCCAAGGACCAGCCACGTTACGACTATCATGGTACGAACAAAGATTTATTGGAACTAAATTTAGTTCAAACGAAATGCCCTGGGCATCGGCAATGCTGTCAGAACAATAGGTTTAAATTGGTGATTTAGGCCTTGGCCTGACTATGATCCTTTGAAGTTGCTGGTGAATTGAAATAGGCCAAGTTCGTACTGGCAAAATGTTTTGAACAATTGACCGAACGAGAGACGAGATCCCCGAGATATTTAATACGAGATCTTCGTTTCAGCTGGGACATAAAAGATTTCATAACCGAATATTGGAAACTCGAATAACCGGTTACGGTTATTTTCGGTTATTTATTTATGACTTAAATTATATGTTTTTATTTATCATCTAATGACTAAAAAATCCTGCCTTTTTCGGCTGTGAAGCCTGTGACTATATTTTTTATCATTCGTATACTTTAATAATGAAAATATACCAAATTTACTTCATCATCATCATCATCATCATCTCAGCCATAAGACGTCCACTGCTGAACATACAACATGCCTTTTTTGGGGAGTTAATGCCATAATCGCCACGCTTGGCAGGCGGGTTTGCGATCGCAGTCGAGTACACCGAATTTGAGGGACGCTGCCGCCCGTCCACCGGTGGCCTTGGACGTGGTTTAAGGAAATTTACTTCCCTTATTATGAAATATTTTTATTTATCACGTCCAAGGTCATATTTCGCATTATCTATATTTTGTGGGTTTTATTAAAAAACGAAGACTTAATATTATACTCACATTCCCTAATACTTTACCTTTATTTTCGTAATTTTTTAATTACTTTATTGTAAAATTATATTTTTTTGTTGAAAATAACCGTAACCGATTATAACATTTATAACCGATACCTATTCGGTTATTTTTCAGGCATAACCGTAACCGAAACCGGTTATGAAGTTCGGCCGGTTATTGCATTATATCTCTGCACTTTATCGTCCACGCCAGTCATTGTCTATCATCGCCTCACTGGGATTATCGCAATAATCAACCGCATTTCTCGTTAGTGTGGCCCCGGCATAAAAACAAAATAATGTAGCGTTTTAAAGACACTCTATTGTTGACGAAATCGCTAATAGCTATTTTTGCGTTTTTCGAGCGGACACGCGTACGCAACTGGCATGGTGAGACATCGGTCAACGTCTGCGTCTACCCTCTTTGTTCACTATGGTCGAGTAAAAACATGTATATTATTTTATTTTTCTCCAAGTTTTAACACTTGCTCTCTTCAGTCTTCATAAGTAGGCGTGTAAAGAGCTTTGATGCGAGTTTAATTTATTTTTATGAGTAAACCTGCTCCAGTATTTATGTGTTACTTGGTGTTACGTAAGGTGCTGTCAGTCTGTTATCGGCGTATGTATACTTTATAATGTAAGGGTTATTATCCTACAAATAGGTAGTATAAATATGAAAAACTGTTGATGTATGTTACTCCATCGTGATAAACGGCTGAAAAGATTTGAATGAAAGGCATATTATAACATAATCTGGTTTTCCTGATGCAAAGGCTGTCCATCGCAATCCGACGCGGCAACGCAGCGAGCGTGATGGGTAGGTACCTTTACGTCGCGGGCAGCCTGGGACGGGTTTCAGTAGGTAATTTATTTATGATTTGACGTACCTAAGCACTAGTTTTTACGAAAGCGACTGCCATCTGACCTTCCAACCCAGCAACTGGCAAATATCAAATGATATTTCGTACATAAGTTCCGAAAAACTCATTGGTACGAGCCGGGGTTTGAACCCGCGACTTTCGGATTGAAAGTCCCACGCTCTTACCGCTAGGCCACCAAGCGCTTCTTCCGTCGAACCAATATAGAAAAAATTGTTTATGTTGAAAAAGTGTTGTGTTTTTCAATTTACGTTTTGTTTAGAAAACGCGGCATATGAAATTTTTTATCAACGAAATAATCGCCTACGCCTATAATGGATCTCCCACTATTTCCCGCCCGGTCATCGTCCACCCCCCGCGCGGCACAAAAACGCCAATGACGATAATTCTCTGACCACCAAAAAGAAAGCAGACACCATGATGAGCATTGCCCATGTCCATTCATCACTCGATTTAGAACGTCCTCTTGCGGAAGTCGTACTAAGTAGATGTAAATATAGATCTGTCAGCGCGCCTGTTTTTAGGCCGATAATTTTGGCACAGTTGGGTGTGTTCGATTTTTCGCTATTAATCATTTATTGGCTAGTTTGTGACGCATTTTTTATACCACTTCGTCCACCACATCCACGTCGTCATTGTAGTGACCAACAAGATACCACAATATGGCCCGCCTGATGGTAAGCAGTCACGCAAGCAGTACGAGTAATTAGGGTTCCGTACCCAAAGGGTAAAACGGGACCCTATTACTAAGACTTCGCTGTCCGTCCGTCCGTCTGTCACCAGGCTGTATCTCACGAACCGTGATAGCTAGACAGTTGAAATTTTCACAGATGATGTATTTCTGTTGCCGCTATAACAACAAATACTAAAAACAGAATAAAATAAAGATTTAAATGGGGCTCCCATACAACAAACGTGATTTTTGACCAAAGTTAAGCAACGTCGGGAGGGGTCAGTACTTGGATGGGTGACCGTTTTTTTTTTTTTGCTTTTTTTTGTTTTTTTTTGCATTATGGTACGGAACCCTTCGTGCGCGAGTCCGACTCGCACTTGCCCGGTTTTTTTAATAAATTACCTAATGGTTTTGGTGGCTAAGAACCTAATGGTTCTAGAGTCTAGGGTGTAAGGAAAAACACCCAGCCTACTGAAGAGGCGGTGATAGAAAGCGGCCGATGGCATCATGTCATGTTTAATAGTTATTCTTCAGAGGTTTGGTTATTGTTTATATTGGGGTATATTTTCATTGGCCATGAAAATAAACACCAAAACTCCAATCATGAAATCAGCAACAGAACTGACGTGTAAAACCTTCTTATCTTACTTAACTTAGCGCTTTCAAGGATCCCCTTGACATGCTTATACCTGGAATTATCTACATCTTATAGGATTAGCTCTATTCACTGTTTTCATTTATCAAAGAGAAACTGGAGGCACCTACTTAAATAATTGATGGTATTTACATGAGATCTCAAGAACCTTAGATTATAATTATTATCAAAACAATGTAGCTATTCTCGTGGTTTTGAAAACACATGCCAAAATCTGCCTTTGTCAACCAGACAACAACTAGTGGTACTGGAAATTAACTATTTTATGGCTCCTCTACACGATGGGCCAACGCCGGCCACTCCAAAGGACGCAGCCATGCGGTAGAATGAGATAGTAATATCACTTTCTGGTACCTTGTTGTACATTTTGCTGCATTTGTCACCCTCTTTTCACTCTCTCCTCTCATCTACTCAAAGGTTAACTGGAAGAGATCCCTCAAAGGGATAAGTTCGCCTTTGTACTTCTTGCTAATTGTATGTTATTTTTAATATGTCTTTTTGTACAATAAAGAGTTTACTACTACTACTACTACTACTACACTTGCGTCCCTTGGAGTGGCCGGCATTGGCCCATCGTGTAGAGGAGCCATTAGAATTAGCGTAACCTTTTCATTACTTTCAACACTCTCTCGAAACTAAAGCGTCGTCAGTTTCTTACGCCTCTCTTTGATTACGTATCATATTGCTAAGTGCATAAGCTCTAAAATAGAGTGCGTATTATGAAGCTTGAGAAGTTTATAGCTTTTGGGTATTCGTATACCTAGGGGCCCGATTCGGATTTTGAAATAGACATCTATTAGATACCTTTTAGACATCACCAAGATACGATAACGATATGTTTAAGATCTAACCTGTCAAATTTGACATTTGCGCGATTCTGGAGATACTCTTGAACGATTTCCACAAGATACCTAATGACTTAGAGATCCAATTCACATCTAATAGATTATCTTTATTCTATCTAACGTGACATTGGTTGCCCGAATTGCGCTGCAAAAGAGAACTAGAGATATCTAAACTATAACGTATCTAGAATGGATCTAGTACGTGTCGTCTCTTGTGAAAATCTTGAAGTTCGAATACGGCAGTAGGTTAATGCAATAACCCTGTGTTAGTAAACATTTCAGCGTATAAAATGCGTTGTTAGCGTGGTTAAATGTCAAGGCTAAAATTGTTTTGGGTAACGCATCAAAGTTTCAAAGTGTTTCGGGCAGTGGCGGATTTCCCATAAGGCACAGTAGGCCCGGGCCTAGGGCGGCGAGATATTAGGGGCGGCAAAAAATTCGCTGATGATAACAAATAATAACTCAAAATTAAGCCAGGCAACGAATTATCAAAAAAAGGTACCTATAGAGGGAAATGCTTTAAACACAATTTTTGACTTTGTACCTAACTTTATTTGGACTATCTAGGTGAACATATCAAAAGTGTGTCAAAAGTCCCCGGCCGTAGCCCTTGAGCCGGGCGAAGAGAGAGGTTTGAAGGTTATTTAATTACATTTTTCAGTTTTTCGCTTATATCTCGGAAACTATGCGTTCTAACGACATGATCATTATACAAAATGAAAGTTGGTTAAATTTGCTACAAGCTACAATTTTTACGATATCTGGAGGGCCCTCCACACAAATACAAATACAAATACAAATACAAATATTTATTGATAACACCAATGTTACATGTCAAAGGAATTAGGTATACATTGTATAACTATAACATAATTATGTTGTTACATAATTTAAATTAATCATTAATTATCAGAAAATAATCCAATGTCAATAGTAATTTATTACATAATTTATGTGCATGGTAACTCAAAAAAGTCTCCCACGCTGTACAAAGTTAAATCAAGCAGCCACTTGCGTAGCCTAGTTCTAAATGCTGCGGTGGAAGCTGCATCTCGGATATACTGAGGTAGCCTATTGTACACCGGCGGGCCCATTATGTACACTTGTGCGCGAATCGCGGCGCGAAGCCGCGAACGCGAGTGTGGCGTCGATTTCGCATATTGTTGACGCCTTCGCAGTTTCGCACCTTGTTCCCCGTTTATAGGTTCCGTACCTCAAAAGGAAAAAACGGAACCCTTATACTCGAGCGTCTGGCTGTCCGTCTGTCACAGCCTATTTTCTCAGAAACTGCTGGACCAATTAAGTTGAAATTTGGCACACATATGTAAGTTTGTGACCCAAAGATGGGCGTGTAACGTAAATAAATGAATTTTAAATATGAAGGCCATTTTTGGGAGGTAAATGAGAAAATTTAAAAATAAAGTTTTCCAAACTATATCGTGATACATATCAAATCAAAGAGCTCATTGTAAGAATCTCAAATATATTTTTTTTTAATTTTAGGATAAATAGTTTAGCAGTTATTCAAGAAAAGAGGCAAAAAAAACGTTTTTCTTTAGTTTCTTTTTTAGATTTTTTGAATGTTTTTGTAGGTCAATGTTATTGGTAAAACTGTCACTTAAAATTAATAAGTATTTGCTTATTATTTCGTAAAAACTATGTTCCTATGATCATGTCACAAGTACGTATAGTTTCTGAGATATAATAAGCGAAAAACCGAAAAATGTGACCTTCAAACCAAACCCCCCTACTTTTGATATCCACCTCCTATAATGAGTCCACAAAAAAGTTACTAAGTAAACAATGTGTCCCAAGCATTTCCCTCTATAATATATCTTTTCGTTGCCTGATCTAAATGTAGTCAATATGATGGGTGCTGATGCTGAGACAGGGGCGGCTACAAAGCTTGGGGCCTAGGGCGGCAAAGACTGCAAATCCGCCACTGGTTTCGGGTAATGCAGTTTTGATTATTTGGTGAAAAGGGCAGACTAATTATAGTTTGTCAAAGACCTGTCTCCTTTCAAACAGACGGAGAGAATCATACTATCTTTGTCTTACACCAGTAATATCACCCAAAAGAAAAGGATGTTTTTAGTTCTTATTTACCTACTGACAAATTTGGTTTGAACAAACTATTTTGCGCCGCGCTATGCAAGCAATCGAAAAGCCAAGATACCGCGTAGTACTAGTGTTACTACTGCCACAGAATATATAATAGTGCCAGGTACAGAAGACTCACTTTCTAACAAAACGCGTCTGTTACGATCAGCACAGATATAGATATGGCCGCTATAGTCCGTTTTTTTTAGCATTAGAAAGAACTTCGCAGAAGTTCGCTTGTGATTCTAAATCTGGTACTTTTAGCGGTAACAATTTGAAGTAAATTATATGTATTGACCATGCTACATTAGATAATTCAATAATTAGTAACAATTAACAAGCCTGATAAAAACTGCACGCTTGCTTCTGCGGAGTTATTTCTAATGCTAAAAAAAACGAACTACAGATGGTGACAGCGCCACGCGCGGCTTATGGCTTTCCCCAAAATTGGGGTCGAACGGATATACTTTTAGCTACCTGTAGCAAATCGACGAAATCGCGGAGTGAGCCACGCCTGCTACTGCAGTATTGCGGTGCGACATTGCTGCCTGCTGTGTTACTGCCACAAATCTCACAACTCTGGCCAGCAACATTGATTTTAACATTTTGCAATGCAATGCAAGTTGAAGTCTATAAGGACTCCCAGCACAATAAATGGCAATACGTCAAAATCGGGTCATTTTCTGGCCCTGCTTCCAAAACTGATGAATCTAAGTTCAACTCCAGGTAAGGTGATTTATTATAGAAACAGAAAAAACGATATAGTACCTACATCCACATCTAATAATGACATTACTTGTGGGCGAACTAAAATGTGTACCTATAACACGTACGAAAATGAAACAGCACAAAACTGATTTTCCAATGAGCCCAAAATGAGGTGAAAAATAAATATTACTGATTTTAGTACATCAGTTGATTGAACATGAAAACAATAAGTTTCTAATTTATAAGTAGCCTAAAGTAACTATAATGACCTAGACTTATCTAGATCTCCAGTCACACAACTCACAAAAGAAACTGTAGTCGACTTTCTATTTTTAAATTCAAATTTGAATTTCGAATGATCCTGCGGACCGTTTTGTGCTAAATGCAGTTGCCAGTGCGATGTTGACACATTTCAAACTGAATTTTGTTTTATTTAGCAGATGCTAAGCAGGCCTAGCTTTTGTTTACTCTTAAGATGTACAATATACAGGGTGTTATAAAAATTGTACCGTTTTACTTAGAATTTTTTTTTTGGAAACACGGAGACGAATTTTTTTTTTGGAAACGCGGTAAAACTTCAGAATAAGGATACTAAAAACATTGACGGCATTTTTACACCACTAGGGTGACAAACAATAACCTATAGGTACTCTGTTCCAGTAGGACCTTAACAGAATGTAAACGAACAATAGGTACCACGGAGTGGGTAAAAAATTTCGTATAATTTCAAGGATGTTAGCGAATAGCGAACACCAGCGCCACACTGCGCACATAGCCAATAGACTCTCGTGTAGAATTTTATTGTAAGTAATGTGTTGTATAGCAGTACCTACAGACACATTTGGTCGAACAATGTTTGAATGACCTTGATTTTCCGCTCGCAGCCCCGCCGATCGCGTGAGTCCAGGCCGCAGCCTAACACAAATGCATAAAAACATTCACTGATGAATTTTTGTTCATAAAAACGGCGATTTAAAGTCAAATCGTTGCGAACGTCAAAACGTATAATTTAAATAAAGTACCAAGTACCTTTAATCTATGTATTATCATTGCAACAATTCGGTTTAATTCTAAAGTCAATCTTAATCCAACTGTATAAGGTCCAAAATCAAATAAAATTTGTTTTTCTGAAGAATTTTATAAGGGCAACCTATAGAATAATCGAAATGTATTAGGAGCGGACGGTTTGAATCATAAGTTTGAAGTTAGAATTAGGAATTATAGAACGGCATGTTTTGATTCTAAATTCGAAATTTGAAATTCTATTGACCGTTATTCCAATGTGGCCGAGGTTTAACGTCAGCTATTCAGTTATCCAGTAAATTCTGTAACTAATATTCTTCTCAAGGATTGAATTATCATAGCATCAATGACATCAGAGTAAGTAGGTAGGGACATAGTTACAGTTGTGTAGGTATTTACCTGTTATTTTCAGTAGGTACCTAAGTATTAGGTATAACACTTTAAACTCTCGCGTTTTGTACACATATTTAATTACACAAACAGGTCTACCGCGATATAATTTCATTGTTTTTACCTTAAATTCCGACGTTTCAGCTGAGTTGCACCAGCTGTGGTTGCGGAATTTAAGGTAAAAACAATGAAATTATATCGCGATAAACCCGTTTGTGTAATAATTACACTTATATTTAATTAATACTTATATTTTATTATTAAACATAAGGATTAGGTATATGTTAAAGAAGGTAATACTTATTTGTATATTTTTATTTGGACGCTCTTTCATCTCATGTTTGCCTATTAATATCAGCTGTAATGTTGCTTCAAACATCGTGGTAGGTATATAGGTACGTTTTTTGTTAAATTTAAGCCTGAATTGCTTTACTTATAATTGTACTTTTCTTTAAGTACCTATATTGTACTTAAACAAATAGGTACTTGGTTATAGACCCGGCTAGATATTTATAAAGGCGGGAATGCCTGGAATAAAGGTTGAATTATAAGCCTTAGCTTGATTCTGATTTTACATCTTGTTATGGTTTTGATACGACCTTATACGACCGTCTTGGTGATTTGGGGCGCATTTGACGCACACGACTTTCACTTCATTTTGCATGTAACAATCAGTGTAAGCGATCTTTAAGGTTAAGACAAAACAGGAGCTGAGTTTTAAACATTTAAGGTAAATATACCCGTCTCGCTAACGGAAGCGGATCCTAAAGCTAGAGCGATAAGAACAAAACGAAAAAACCTCCCCTAAAACTTAACCAATCGTAACTAAATTTGGAAATCTAAATGATTATAAAATTATCTGTGTCGGACCGATTTGTTTTTTCGGTTAATTGATATCAGTTTTAAATAATACGCCTCTCATTGCGGCATAGTCAATGAGGCCATTTTGGCCATTTTTGAAGGGCTCTAGCGCGTTAAAAAACAAAAATATCATAACAAAAATAAAAAAAAGCATAACGGTCCGACACAGATATTGACAATATTCATCTTTGTTGAAAAAATCATTGCTAGTATCAAAACCCACGGAGGAAACAGTCGAGTACGTTTGTATTGAGAAATGACTACTCCTGTTGGCTCTTAAAGCCGTATCAAAATCTTAACAAGTTGAATCTGGCTCCTGATAAGCGCCAATAACACCACTTACTGCGCAGTCGTGTTAAAATAATGGTTACGACCCAAAAATAACGTTTCAGTTCAGTCACATAAATATTTGATGAAACCCACGATTGTTTTCTAATCGGATGCTTGCCAAAATCCCTTTTAAAATGTGACAAGTGGTGTTGGTGAGTGTTTCACTAAATGTCATGTCAATTACGGGATCCATTTACCTAAAAACAAAAACAGGAAGGGTTAAATATACAAGAAACTGTTTTAGTGTCCAGCCAGGGAGATAATAATTATGATCAGACAATAAAAGTTTTTGTTGTTTAATGCAGTTTTGTTTCTTTTTAAAAATAAAGGAATGTCTCCTTTAAGTAAAATGAGCCAGCTTAAGGATTTAAGGTAGTTTCCCTCCAGGGCCCGACTTATCTTTCCACACTGTATATTTCTGAATACCACGGCCGCAAGTAAATCCCTGTGTAACAAATGACAGTTCGATATAAAATTTGCTGTAATGAGATAAACTACGGCACGCGTTACACGTGTAGGTATCATTTGTAGCAATCAATCATCTCCAGACTGTCTCCACCCAGATAATAAGTACTTATTCCAGCAAAATTTCAACCCTCCTGGTGCGATAAATACCAATAACTCCTTGGGACCGCAATTTTAATGTCACGTGTAGATATTTTCATTGAAAATTTATATCTATGAATAAACGAAAATCATCTCAGCTCGTGTACGCCTACGTAAACATTGCTGTGCAATTATGTGCAGGCGTTCAAAATAAATTTATTTTTTACGTTACTACATGCGTAGGTAGATAAGTACGGTCTAGGTGGTTAACTTAATAACATCTATCTATCAATATCAAATTGATCCCATGTCATAAGAATAATGATCTCTTACCGTTTTTTCCTATAAATGATTTCCAAGTGCTTAAAAAAGTGATTTTTAATAGTCATTACCTAGTCATTAAAAGCAAAAATTTTGCAATATAGCCGTGGGTTGGTGTCAAGTAAGACTGACTTCGTTAAGATAATATATGTGTTTCTCATTTATCGCGGGATAACGAAAACACAAGTGTAAATATTTAAAGTTGTATATTTTAAGCAGCAGCAGCAGGCACCTATAGGTAAGTATATTGGTTCCACATAAGTTTAAAAGACACCAAATAAAACCACGTAAGATTATTGTTAGATTTTATTGTAAAATCACACCGAACTGAAAAATGCTTAAAAATGATAAGTATTTCGAGTGATGTAGAATTACGTAGATATTTTCTGAACAGCTCTTGTTTTATGGGTATTACAATCAGCCTGCAACAAAACACAATATTTAATTACATACAAACATACGCGTCAAACTGAGAACCTCCTTTTTAAGGAGGCGGTTAAAAACTAATGTAAGTTCCAAGCTAAAGAGTCTAGTTAGTTTACATAAAAAACATTTAGAACGTAAGAAGAAAAACGTCCACCCCGCACACAGAAGATGGCTAATGACTCCGGGAAATGGCTATCGATTTATAGAGCAACGTTACCTATATGTCGATGGCCGATCGTAAAATCAGGCATATCGTGAAATTCCTAGGCATATCGTGAAAATCTTTGTCTTGTTTCCTGGGACGGTATTTCTGGGCAGTTTCTCAAGCAACCTAACGAACCCATCCTACCTATATATTGCTTTAATGTGACTATCGTCAAAACATTACACAGGAACATTACGATCTGCCTGATCTTACAATCGGCCGCCGACATATACACCGACACGGCGCCTTAAATGAGTCCTCGCCTGAGCGGTACGGGGGCGACGGGGTAGGACGACTAAGGGTGGCGGGGAAGGTACGAGCGGCAGGGGTACGGCGCCCTCGTCGCCCCCGTACCGCGCAAGCGAGGACTCATTTGACCCTTAAATGCATAGTGTTGCCAAATGTCTACAAACCATTAGACAGCTCACAGTTTTAAAATAAAAATGTTTAGGTACGTTCTTGAACTCACCTTTATACCAAACGTCAAGTAATAGGGTGATGATTTAAGGGTTAAATTTACGCAATATTTTAATTTATAAAAATTACATTCGCTTTAAGACGAAAAGTCGGCAAACTTGGAAAAATCCACAAGTTGATATTTTTAGTATGTGATTTTGAACAGTTTTTTCGGGGTATGTAATTATTTTATATTTAAAATAGGTATATCACAAATAGTGTACCTTTCTAATGGTAGTAAAAAAAATCATTTATATATTACTGAAAATTATATATTTACATAAATATGATTTAGGCAATTCAACTTCTAACACTGATTTCGCAGTGAAAATCGAAGTTATATTTTTTTTTACTATTTTTCATAGAATCGGCAAACAATTATGTGATACATATATAAATTTCGGGCGAAAAGAAAAAATCATGCATTTAAGGGTTAAGCGGTCGGTCTATAGTTAGTGTCCTATACTATCCTTATAATTTAATAAATAGTACCTGAGCCTCCAGCACCCGCGCCCGCTCCTGCGTTGCCTCCTACCCCGGCGCCGAAACTGAAACCGGCCCCAGCACTAGCTCCTCCTGTAGGTCAAACAACAAAATGAAAAAACCGGCCAAGTAAGAGTCGGACTCGCGCACGAAGAGTTCTGTACCATAATGCAAAAGGCAAAAAAAAACGGTCACCCATCCAAGTACTGACCTCGCCCGACGTTGCTTAACCTCGGTCAAAAATCACGTTTGTTGTATGGGAGCCCCACTTAAATCTTTATTTTATTCTGTTTTTAGTATTTGTATAGCGGCAACAGAAATACATCATCTGTGAAAATTTCAACTGTCTAGCAATCACGGTTCGTGAGATACAGCCTGGTGACAGACGGACGGACGGACGGACAGCAGTCTTAGTAATAGGGTCCCGTTTTACCCTTTGGGTACGGAACCCTAAAAACCGGCCAAGTGCGAGTCGGACTCGCTCACCGAGGGTTCCGTACTTTTTAATATTTGTTGTTATAGCGGCATCATCTGTGAAAATTTCAACTGTCTAGCTATAACGCTATTCGTCTCGCCAGTAGCAGTGGTGGTGGTAAAACTGCAATGGTCAAAGCGTTTTCACATTTATTGATACAAAATCGAATGTTGGATAGATGTAATATGTAGGTATATAAAATATATTAATCATTTATGAAATGAGACATACTCATACAGAAGCTAAGTCAAAAAGCGTTTTGCTACTAATATGACTGTCTCTATATATGGAACGTGGGCTCCGTCACTTCCGTCAGGCGTGGCTCACTCCGCGATTTCGTCGCTTTGCAACAGGTAGGTAGCTAAAAGTACATCCGTTCCACACCAATTTTGGTGGCTAGCCATAAGCCGCGCGTGGCGCTGTTGCCACCTAGCGGCCATATCTGTCCTGATCACAACTGACAGTGTTAGAGAGTGAGTCCTCTGTACCTATTAGTACTATTATTTATTCTGTGGCTCCGTGTAATTTTGCAACAGTAAAAAGTTACAAAAAAAGTTGACAATAGTTATTACATACCTCCAGCTCCTGCATTTCCACCAGTACCGGCACCTGCAAGAAAAATTATAAATTTTATTATTGCTTTCTGATACTTGGACTCATTATAGTTGTTTTAACTGCCCCAATAATTAATGTTTTTAGGTACCTATTAATGCTGAAAAAAAAATAACATAATTTTTTTTGTGCTGGTTCAGTATTAGAAGTCACGTTGCTGGCTAATTGTATACTTAAATGTAGGTACCTTAGTAGGTATAGCCTATCTATTGGAAAAATAGTAAAAATACGCATTAAAAATCATCAGAAACACGAAATGTCATAAAACTATCACTACACCTTATAAAACAAAGTCCCCCGCCGCGTCTGTCTGTATGTAAATAAGTATGTATGAATGTATTCGCGATAAACTCTTAACGGCTGAACGGATTTTCATGCATTAATTTTTGTAAGTATTGCAATGTTTTGCACTAACTTGAGCTATTGTAAGTGTATGCGTAATATTGAATACCGTCGCCGAACTGACCTGAAGATGATGACTGCGGTGCTTGTTGGCTCTGGAACAGAAAAAAAGTGAATAATAAAAAAAGTAAATAATAAAGTAAGTAATGCAGAAGGCGGTAATTTTGGACACGGCGCGTATAGTACGTCGGTTCATCACTCTGCGGCCCTGACCACCGGCAGCTTGGGCCCTGCCCCGCTGCTGGCGGCACCCTAGGTTAGGTTTTTTATAATGTGTTTATATGTATTTTTTATTGTTTTGTAAGTGTTTATATTTTACTTTTATATTCATATTATAAATGACCTAGCCTAAGAAGAAAGATAAATAAAGAAAATATTAAAGTAAGTAAAAAAAACATATGTTCGTCCTTGTTCTCTTTAGATCTTTCCTATCCTTACATGTCGGTGGATCAAAGTTTAAGCGACCAGATGAGAAGGGAGATTTTTAAATTTCGATCGCTCGATTTCGGCACCCACGAAAATAGGTGGAAAACGGCGAAATGTAATTTTTTTAAATACGAGAATCAATAGAAATTGGGAATCTAGTGGTAATGACCAGTCGTTTTCAATTCGATTAGTAAAATTTAAAAAATACCGTTAACTGGAACATAATATACCATGCCAAACCACTAGTGTGCGTAAAGAACCATACCCAAAGGTATCATACTACATTCATTGAATGCTGGCTATAAGAATTTGTTTGTCTTCCCCATACATTAGAACACAACTTGACCGAATCACTATAAACAGGGCCGTCTTTAACTATGTTGGGGCTCTTGGGCACATACAGGGTTGCCAACTTAGTGGTTTTACCACTAAATTTAGGGGGAAATAAACCAGCTAGGGGTTTTATTAAGGGGCTAAATATTTTTAGTGGTTTTTTTAGGGTTTTTATTTTGAGTAGAATAGTGCGGCAAATTTGAAAAAATGTAGGTGCGAAGAGATATCGTCTCATAGAAAATTTGAATTTCGTGCCTCTTTCTACTGACAAGATTTTCTTGACCATCTATGTATAACGTTCATATGTATGATCATTATGAAAATCTATAATAATTTCTTTTATTTTTTATTTAGTGGGTTTTCCAAAATAATAGTACAGTTTTAGAGGTTTTTAAGTTGAGCTCAGGGGTAAAAAAAAATTGGAGTTGGCAACCCTGGGCACATAAGAATTTGGGGCCCTTTTGGAAAGTAAAGAAAGTGAACTGAAGTAACATTTTTCTACCATGATCTACTATTTACTATGGGTAATTATTAATTAAATATACTGTTAAGTGTTAAGCCCCCTGCCTGAGGTTGGGGGCTCTGGGCCCGGGCCCCGTGGGCCCTTATGGTAAAGACGGTAGGTACTGCCTATAAACATAGAACAGCGATAATATTTTATACTTACTCCGCCAATCAGCAGCACAGCTACGAACAGCACCAAGAAAGATTTGAACATGTTGACAGTTAGCTTTGTCACGTTGGATTGACACAAGGATCGACGCACGCGTCCACATTTTATACCGCCCGCAGGGTTATTCCCAACTCAGCCGGCCTGGGCCTTATTACAATGGTAAAGAATACATTTTCTATTAAACGATTAAATGTACTGGGAATGACGCGATTACAGTGATGATTAGTATTTAATAGTCGCACAATTTTACGCTTACTTGCGTTTAAATTGTTGTTTACTATTTTTAAGGTCTCGGAAATTTTGATAATGAGATGATTTGGAATATGTTTAAATGAAATGGTATACTTATCTAAAAACCGACCATGTGCGTGTAGATGTAGCCTCCTGGGGGTTCCGTCTATCATAGAATTTTGACATTTCTTACAGGATTTACAGGGTACAGTCAACTGTAAAAATATGGGTGCACAAATCATCTCAAAAAGATGTCCCATAGCTCTTATGTCAGTGAATTAAGAATTATGGGACATATTTTTGAATAAGTTGGCTACATACATATTTTTACAGTTGACTGTACTACAATAGTTATTTTTAATACAGTTGCTCAAAAAGTGCTACTTTACGTAGCTGTTTAGCGTGCGGAAAGTTGGTTATCTCGAACTAGTGCTTTTTACTTTTCCAATTTTTTAAAATTTAATCTTGTTCCAATTCACGACTACTTATTGATGAGTGTTAATATTAGTTTCCTTTAAACGTCGTAATCAGCATAAAAACCTACCGTTATGTAAGAATACGAAAAATAATACATATTTCATATTTAATTACTTACCTCTTCATCATTATAACACGTTTATTTTTTAATATTCAATATTGAAAATTCCGTTCTTAATAAGTTGACTGAATGGAACGGAATAGCTGCCAAACGCCCATAGATATAATATACTTAAAGACGACGTCTAACCGAGCTGTCACTGTGACCACTTTTGTTTAGTGTACGATTAACAATGTTTTTCTTATTTTTTCGCAACTGTATTAAAAAACGACGTTCGATACACGTGCGGAAATGTCATTCTTCACTCGTCCCGAGTCTTGCCACTCGCCTGCGGCTCGTGGCAAGATATCTCGGTACTCGTGAAGTAATGACATACCTTCCGCACTAGCATCGAAATGTACTATTACAATACAAGTTCGGAAAGTAGTGAAATTCGCAATGAGCACTTTCCGTGCCTATGTCGAAAGTTTAAAGGGCCATATTATGTACTGTTATAGTCACACGTGATGTGCGTAGGTATAGGTAATTCGCAACTCGTGACTATTTATCGCCACTCGTTGCGAATTTCCTACTTTCCGCACTTGTACTTATCGTAAATAACTATTAACCAACTGCAAAAATAAAACATAGGAGCTATTAAAATGCATATCATTACAATGTAGGTACTCCGTTATCCCCTTCATATCTCAGTTTTACAAGTCAAATCCTTCATAATTTCAGGATTTTCTTCACAGCACAGAACTTGGCACCCATATAGATCTCAATTCTTTTGTCAGGCAGTCAACAACGACACAAAATCTTAATATTGAACTTGGCTCTCATTTCACAATTGTTTTTGTTGGGATTTTATTATGCTACAACCTTGAAGATCGCTCGCTCGTGGTGTATTCGAAGTGAAGCGAAAGTTCTCTGTGAGATGAGTCAATCAAAACCGTGTCAAAACCACAACAAATTCTTAAATTAGAAGAGATCTCGTCTCGTTTTCCCGCGTTTTATGGCGGTAATTTTCTTTGTATACCTAACAATTCCGTTTACAATAACAACAACACGTGACATAAATATCAACATTAAGCCCGCAATTTAAAATAAAATTTGTAGTTAACTCTAATAATGACGACTATCATCTAAAAATAGCGTAACATGTTTGTTTACATCATACTAGAGCTAGCCTATATTTTCCTTTTTTACGACCGTAAAACCACCCAACTGTTCAATACTTAAGCACCTGACCCATTTTATTTAAGGCCCAGTGCTTTTGAAAAGCCCACTTTTTAAAAGTTTTTATTTGACTTGCAGTGTACCTATATAACTGTTTGTATGGGTCAAACTTGCAAGTTGAATTTGAAGAAAATTTAATTTTGCAGATTCTGAAAACCGGGAAGTTTACGAAAAAGCTGAAAATTTGCATACATATATATATGTAAGTCGGTCGGGTGATAATACTACTCTTTGGACAAGACAATGCAATATTATGGTACAATCAACTGTAAAAATATGGGTGTAGCCAACTTATTCAAAAATATGTCCCACAGTCCTTAATTCACTGACATAAGAGCTATGGAACATATTTTTGAGACGATTATATTTTTACAGTTGACCGTACCATCAAGCTGATCTGATGATAGGGTGCTCCCTATTGTTATAGGAGGCGATCAGATTAAGAACAAACCGTCAAAAAATGAAACTACTTTTATGAAATAAACTCCTTTAATTACAGTCCTACTATTAACATACATATATCTATATACACAACACAACACATCTTCACGGCTTTAGCGGCGGCCAAAATAATGTCACCTCGTTGTGCGCTGATTCTGGCAGCCATTTTAGATACTCGTCAAGCAAATCTGAAACCAAACAATATAATAATTAAGCGATAAAATCAACCTTAAAAGGCCCACTTTTTTATTATTACCCTGCAAACCAACGTAACCCGACTACCAAAGATATATAACTCCGTATAAGATTAATAAAGTCTAAGAAAAACCTGCCCCCGAAATCAAAGTATGCTCGAAAGGATTGCGCCATTTTAACATATGAGTGAAAGAACAAAGATCATAGTCAAATGGCGTTCTAAAAGTTTAAATCCTGTGTCGAAAGAAGGCAATAAATTTACTGTGACTACAAAATTTACTTCGACAAAACGACTCTATACTAAATTTTCTTTGCGTCTATGGTCGAGGGAGGAGAGAGTAAAGAGCCCGCGTATTTCTTGAGCTTAGGGCCATAGTTGGTTTAATGGTACTTCTAATTCTACTTACAATGATTGCTCTGCTCTTCCCACATATTTAACAGCACCTCTTTGTGTTCCACTCTTCAGCATTATCTTCGTACGCGGCTGCAGCGTGGCCCAGCTCTTCACCACGGTGGAGGGAGGGGACAGTAAAGAGCCGGCGTATTCCTTGAGCTTAGGACCATAGTTGGTTTTACGGTACTTCTAATTCTACTTACAATTGCTCTGCTCTTCCCACATATTGAACAGCGCCTCTCTGTGCCCCACTCTCTTCATAATAAGCGCCTTTAGCATTATCTCCGTACGCGGCTGTAGCTTGGCCCAGCTCTTCACCATGGTGGAGGGAGGGGAGAGTAAAGAGCCGGCGTATTTCTTGAGCTTAGGGCCATAGTTGGTTATACGGTACTTCTAATTCTACTTACAATTGCTCTGCTCTTCCCACATATTGAACAGCGCCTCTCTGTGTCCTACTCTCTTCATAATGAGCGCCTTCAGCAATATCTCCGTACGCGGCTGCAGCTTGGCCCAGCTCTTCACCATGGTGGAGGGAGGGGAGAGTAAAGAGCCGGCGTATTTCTTGAGCTTGGGTACTACAGTGCCCTCTAGGAGGAAACGGGCGAACCACCTGCAGAAGAAACGAGCGTTTGAACGTTTTGAGAGAACATATTAGTTAATGGTAGATATTCTTCACGTTTAGTCTGATACGCTGCTTTTGATGCTGACTGTACCATCTCCCACACTGTTAACTGACAGTTCGTAAACCTTATTACAAAAGGCATAAGGACCACCGATGGACAGTTAAGAGTGTTGCTATTTGGACAACTGTGTCACTAACTGATTTCTGACTTTGTGACCCGCCATATAACGTTTACCAAAGACATATGTAACTTCGTATAAGATGAATAAAGTCTAAGAAAGTCTAACCCCCTTATTCATAAACGTTTACTAAAGTTATCAAGCCGATAATAATCGTTTGTCCCTTTCCGACGTATTGGTATGATGGAAAGGGACAAACGATTATTATCGGCTTGTCAACTTTAGTAAACGTTTATGAATAAAGGGGTAAGAAAAAAACGTGCCTCGGAAATCAAGAAAAAGTCATTCTCGGCTAGATGGCGTGACGACACCGTTTCATATTTAACAATTTTAACACATAGATATCAGTGAATGAACATGGGTCAAAATGATATAAAAATAATAAAATCATTAATCTATATATATTCGTTTTTTTGATAATTTATACGTATACGTATTTATTTTGAATTTTAGTCGTGTGTCAATAGATGGCAGTAAATTTACAGTGACTACAACATTTACTATGACAGGACCCCTCTATACTATCTATTCTTTTTGCGTTTACATAATAAATCATAATTATTTTACTTTTTAAATCAATTTAATGCCAATGACGTAATAAATGTGAAAAGGTTTCACAGCTGGTCAGCAACCAAGTTGTTCGAACGTACACAGAGTTAGACCAAGATAAGACTGCAATGATTTTGATAGCACACGCAGTGCAAGTGTTATTTATACGTCATAATAATTTCATAGAAGTATGCCGTTTAAAATAACACTTGCACTGCGTGTACTATCAAAATCGTTGCAGACTTTTCTTAGTCTAACTCTACCCCATTTCTAATAGTTGTAGTGGTGAATGTCCTGGTTACGTTAAAATACAATTCTTATATAGATTTTAATGCTTTTAATACAATAGATCAGCGGTCGGCAACCTTTTAGCAGCCACGAGCCACATAGTAGTTAACGGGGGTGACGCGGGCCGTACTTTGTTAATATTTATGACTTTATGAGACATCGTCGTTTGTCACTATTACATACAAAATAGCCAAGGCGGCACTCGGATCGCAAGTGACAGTTTCACGAGCCGCATGCGGCCCGCGGGCCGCAGGTTGCCGACCGCTGCAACAGATGGTGCTATTAAAATTTTCTCGAATTTTCAAGAACGTAACTACCGTAAACGTAGCTTATTATTATACCTGTATCTCTCGATTTTGTCCGGAAAGTCTATTTCGACCACGGGTAGTTCCCAGCCAGCCTTACCGAAGGTGCCTTTGAAGTGGCACTTCACTCGGCCGGACTTGTCATCGAATCTGGGCTCCGGGTCCGTGAGAGGATCCCCTGTCCTTAGCGCTACCATCCGTCCGGGTTTCCCCGGATTTGTTCTAGTCCAAAGACCGTCCGAGGGGCTTTCAAAGAGTGTCCGGGGAAATCTCGGGCACTTTTATTGTGAGGAAACACCTTATTGAATTAAATTATTTACCCGCTATTGTGTACAAAGTAGGTAAAAACCGTATAAATACACGTCCAGGGAAAAAATGCGATTTACCCCAAATGTCCGGGTTTTTTTAGTCCGGGTCCGGCAACTTTAGAGATGCCAGCACCTGTCCTGTGGGAGGTAATATAAATGTTTGTAGTTACCTGTATCTCTCGATTTTGTCCGGAAAGTCTATTTCGACCACGGGTAGTTCCCAGACAGCTCTGCCGAAGGTTCCGTTGAAGTGGCACTTCACTCGGCCGCACTTGTCATCGAATCTGGGCTCCGAGTCCGTGAGAGGATCCCCTGTCCTTAGAGCTACCATCCATCCGGGTTTCCCCGGATCTGTCCTAGCTTGGAGCACGTTCGAAGGGGTTTTCAAAGGGTGTCCGGGAAAAACTCGGACACTTTTATTGTGAGGAAACACCTTATTGAATTAAATTATTTACCCGCATTATTGTGTACAAAGTAGGTAAAAACCGTATAAATACACGTCCAGGGAAAAAATGCGATTTACCCCAAATGTCCGGGTTTTTTTAGTCCGGGTCCGGCAACTTTAGAGATGGCAGCACCTGTCCTGTGGGAGGTAATATAAATGTTTGTAGTTACCTGTATCTCTCGATTTTGTCCGGAAAGTCTATTTCGACCACGGGTAGTTCCCAGCCAGCCTTGCCGAAGGTGCCTTTGAAATGGCACTTCACTCGGCCGGACTTGTCATCGAATCTGGGCTCCGGGTCCGTGAGAGGATCGCCTGTGAAACACAAGAAGAAATAATTTCGTCCGCGATTTCGTCGCTTTGCTACAGGTAGCTAAAAGTACATCCGTTCCCCAATTTTGGGGAAAGCCATAAGCCACGCGTGGCGCTGTCGCCACCTAGCGGCCATATCTGTCATGATCGTAACAGACGCGTTTTATTAGAGAGTGAGTCTTGTGTAACTAGTACTATTATTTATTCTGTGACGTCAGTAAAAACAGCTCTTACCAAGGTTACACAGCTGCGGCACATAGCTCGGGAGCCACTCCGGTTCTATAGCCGTAACGTTCTTCATCACCATTTTCCGCTTATCCTCGCCTCCAGTTTCGTATAGCTCCTGATACACCACCCATTCAGGGATGGTGCGGCGAAGTATGGACTCTGAATGGAGGTGGACCGGCTCTTCAAGGTCGCCGCAGTGGTATGCGTATTTGAATTTGCGCTTGTCTTCGCCTGGAAAAAGTGAAAACTATGTAAAACGATTTTTTTTATATAAATATTTATAAACTCCTTTACTAGCCAGACTAATCGATGTGATTTTTAACCTCATAAGTCCCCGCGTACGTGTATAAGTACAAATCAAATTCGAGTTATGAACTCTTATAGAAATAAAAGAAAGTTCCAAATTCAAAAACGCTAAAATTGACTTGGGTTTTACGAAGATAAAGGACATTTTCCATTCTTACCAAGTTATGAATATTTATTTACTTAAAATGTGAAACAAAGGAAAATCAACGCTATTTCCTAAATAATTTGATTTAAATTTCAATAGCTTGCACCGAGTATGGTGGGCAGGACGAGGCTAGGTAGCTATCAGCTCGGCAAAGGCCCCTTCAGTCATCTCCTATTAAGGTGAGAGTGGTGGCCAAAGAGCCAGCAACGCAACCTAGCTTAGGACTGTTAGGGCTACTTTCACCATTCAGTAACCGGTTAAACCTGGAGTTATCATGGTTACCAGTACAATTAGACACTGGGTTAACGGTTTAACCGGTTAACCCCGGGTTAATGCTAACTCACTTAGCAGCAGTTGTCGTAGTAAGAGGCGTCTATCATCTGCTGGAGCCCTGCTAAGGTCTACATACATAGATCTACAAGCACGTCTAGAAAAACATACCTTCCTTCACCTCATCAAGTCCAATCTTCCTCCCTACTTGGTCTACAATTCCACTGAGTAACAGTTGTCGTAGTAACCGCGCCTGCCTATCATCTGGTGGAACCATGCCAAGGTCTACATACATAGATCTACAAGCACATCTAGAAAAACATACCTTCCTTCACTTCATCAAGTCCAATCTTCCTCCCTACTTGGTCTCCAAGTCCACTGAGTAACAGTTGTCGTAGTAACCGCGCCTGCCTATCATCTGGTGGAACCATGCCAAGGTCTACATACATAGATCTACAAGCACGTCTAGAAAAACATACCTTCCTTCACCTCATCAAGTCCAATCTTCCTCCCTACTTGGTCTACAATTCCACTGAGTAACAGTTGTCGTAGTAACCGCGCCTGCCTATCATCTGGTGGAACCATGCCAAGGTCTACATACATAGATCTACAAGCACATCTAGAAAAACATACCTTCCTTCACTTCATCAAGTCCAATCTTCCTCCCTACTTGGTCTCCAAGTCCACTGAGTAACAGTTGTCGTAGTAACCGCGCCTGCCTATCATCTGGTGGAACCATGCCAAGGTCTACATACATAGATCTACAAGCACGTCTAGAAAAACATACCTTCCTTCACCTCATCAAGTCCAATCTTCCTCCCTACTTGGTCTCCAAGTCCACTGAGTAACAGTTGTCGTAGCAATCTCGCTTGCCTATCATCTGGTGGCGCCATCTTAGGGTCTACGGATACGTCTACGTTGGCTACGCTGAGATTGATCTCTGAGGTCAACTGTTTGCGAAGTTTGCGGATTTCTTTGATGGCCTGGAAGTAAAGAATTATTTAAAACTCACAAAAAAAATTAAGAAATATAAAAAAAAGAAGTGGTGATGCTAGAAGTATTATTTTAGGGGAGTCGGTTCTTTTTAGGGTTCCGTACCTCAAAAGAGAAAAAACGGAACACTTATCACTCGTGCGTCTGTCTGTCAGTTTTTTGTATTCTCATGTTTGTGAATGTCATGAATGTTTTTTTTCTAAGGCAGTAGCCGAATTAAAGTATGAGGTTGCCGGACAACCGAAACTGTTTTCACGAGGCGAACGACCCACTGTGATTGCACCATATTTTGACATAAGGGCTGATTGAGACGGCGCTAAAACTCGTACGCGATTTTAGTTACATTGCGGCCTGTTACATTACGGAGTATTGAAACTCGCATGCGAACTCGCAGCGTCTAAATGAGCCCTAATCGACCTTGTGGAGAAGACTCACCTTCTCTCTGAGTCCGTGTTTGGCACAGAAAAGTTCCTCTTCGCCATTGGAGTGGGCGTGTTCCGCCGCGCCCACAGCCCGCAGCAGCACGCCCGGGTCGCCGAGTAGCTGCAAGTTGCCAGTCGCCGGCCAGTTGTCCGGTTTACCTGACATCACCTGAGGAACCATTTATTATATTAAAGGAAAAAAATAAAATTTTATTAAATTTAACGCACCTATATTCATCTCAAAATTCAAAGTCGCTCAACGAGCTATCGAGAGGGCTATGCTCGGAGTTTCTCTAGCGTGATCGAATCAGAAATGAGGCGATCCATAAACGAACTAAAGTCACCGACATAGCCCACCGGATTAGCAATCTGAAGTGGCAATGGGCAGGCCACATTGCGCGCAGAGAAGATGGCCGATGAGGTCGAAAAGTGCTCGAGTGGAGTCCACGGACTAGCAAGCGCAGCGTAGGACGTCCACCCACAAGATGGACGGACGACTTTGTTAAGGCCGCCGGAAGACGCTGGATGCGGGTCGCTTCCAACCGGTACGAATGGAGGTCCAAGGGAGAGGCCTATGTTCAGCAGTGGACGTCTTATGGCTGAGATGATGATGATGATGATGATGATGATATTCTTGCTCAAATACTAAACGTTTCGTTATTTTTTAAATAAAAATTACTAAATATGTAATATTTTACGTGTTTTAAGAACCTAATCTTGACATCCACTTCCGCGTCTTTCGCGCTTTCGTATAAAAATCTGCATCCGCAACATCCCTGGTTGACACTGTTGACTGTTATTTACAATTAAAAACCGGTCAAGTGCGAGTCGGACTCGCCCACCGAGGGTTCCGTACTTTTTAGTATTTGTTGTAATAGCGGCAACAGAAATACATCATCTGTGAAAATTTCAACTGTCTAGCTATCACGGTTCGTGAGATACAGCCTGGTGACAGACGGACGGACGGACGGACAGCAGAGTCTTAGCAATAGGGTCCCGTTTTATCCTTTGGGTACGGAACCCTAAAAACGCAGTAAGTATGTAACTGCTTACCTCAGGCACGGTAAGTGCGGACACTAGCAGAATAGTGTACGGCAGGAGATTCTGTTGGTGGCTTAACGCCAGCATTTTACCGTAGCGGGGGAGTATCGGGAAAGCAGACACCGCCTTACCAAGAGGCGTCACTTTTAGCACCTGAAAACCAAATAGTAAGTAAGTAAGTAAGTAAATATTCTTTTCTCCAATATGCTCGGAAATGTTCACCTTACTGTAGCAAAAATAGTACGGGAAGTTCTTCGTTAATGTCAAACTCTAACTAAAAAACAGCAAACTATCGCTGTCCTGTTCTAGCGGACGGGAAGTAAAAAAACACTACAGTAATAACTTATTACTGTAGTGTTTTTTACTTTTAATAATAAAAAACGCAAACAGCCAATTATTATTGCCGCGAGCCGCTTCTACACGACCCGATCAGCTATAATTTCACGTGTATGATCGTGCGAATACTGCTTAATAAAATCAAAGATTATTTTTATATATTTTTTAAATCTCATCCGTGTTCATAAAGCTTACATAGTTTGTCAAAGGACTTTCTCATTTCAAACATAGACAAAGAGAATCATACTATCTTTGTCTTACACTAGTACTAGCACCCAAAAGAAAAGGATGGGTGTAGTTTTCCTGGTTCTTACTGACTGAAAAGTTGGTTTGACAAACTATATTGCGCAATTATATTGAATGAACGAATATTGAATGGTACTGAATGGCAGAATAAGTTTGTGCCTTTAACTTTTAAAAATTAATTAAAGAGGGAAATTGTTTTTGACATTTTGGATGTGAAGGTTTGATTTGAGTGATGCTTGATGCTTAAATAATAATTATTTTAGCTTATTTCCTCGCATGTTTGGAGAAAAGCACTATATATGCCTCGGCAGGAATAGCAATTCGTGGATTCGGCTTCGCGTCGTCCGACAAAATCGAAACTCATCCGCGAATTGCCCTTTCCCGGCCTCTGCAATAATGTACTATTTCTCAAAAATGGACGGCAAAGTCGACTTCGCCGTCTAAATAATAGGTCGCGAAGCGCTTAGTTTATGGTCAGTCAAAAATTAAAAAGTTAAAAACATTGCAGTCTCGATTTTGGGACTGCAATGTTGCATACAAATTCCATTATTTGTCGAGTTCCAAACTTTTTAAAAGTTGAAATGGCCATATCAAATGAAGGCACATCAGGCCCACTAAACAGCCAAACAGATGATTAGTACCGCGACTATTTAGTTGTCTCAAATAGGTTGGCGTATTTTCGGTAGAAAAATACACTTCTATTTTTTTTATTAAATAATAAAAAGGCGGCAAGGGCTTTCTTCTGCGAAAATATATACCGTAACAATGTTGGTTTTGTAAAATATTTCTATGATATTTATATTGCTTGCACCATTTTTGAGAAAAGCACTATATATGACTCGGCTGGAAGGCTACTTGCTGGCTTCGGATTCCATTAAACGGACTCCCAAGGTCGTCCGTTTAAAACGAATCCTCAGCCTGCAAGTAGCTACTTCCGAGCCTCGACAATAATGTACTATTATTGCACCAATAATCATACATCTTACATACATGTAAAATTACAAAGAAATTTTAGTGGAACAATAGAACCCGGTAACAACAGGCAGTCTTATCGCTAAAAAGCGATCTCTTCCAGACAACCTTTGGGTAGTATAGGTAGAGTAAGAATAAATATCTGAGAGACCGAGCTTTGATCGGACCACATGTAAAAACTCAAAAATGCGCGTTTTCCCAGAAATAAGACCTAGCTACTTAACTAGATCGATTTGTCGCCCCCGAAAACCCCCATATTCCATCGAAATCGTTAGAGTCGTTTCCGAGATCCCCGAAAAATATAAATATACAGTATGTATCTGAACGAAAAGCAATTACCCACACCCGTTAATGTTTAGGTCATACTGAGCAACTTTTACTATGGGACCAACCCCGAAATCGCGAAAAGAAAATTGACTTTCCCATAGGATATTTCAACATCAGACCAGCAAAATGTATGAAGCATCCAATTTTTTTTCCGTGTTTTCGGGGTCGGTCCCATAGTAATAGTAGCTCAGTATGACCTATAACGTTAACGGGTTTGAGTAATTGCTTTTCGTTCAGATACATACTGTATATATATAATATATGAATTGCACTCGTTTAACGCATTCACTGCCAGGGGGCGTGGCCTAGGAACAAACTTGTATGGCGGTGAACGCACACGTGCGTCGGGGGCAGTGAATGTGTTAAAGGTATAAGATTACGCAAAACACTCACTTCTTCACCGTCTTTCCTCTTGGTGTCCACCTTCTCCAGAATACCCAGCACCTCCAGCCGTTTCTCCGCCAATCGGAGTTGCATTCTGTCTGGCGCTGTTGGGAACGGGAAGTTCACCACCTGTTGAGTTGAAAGATATTTTTAATCTTAAAATCAATCTTAGATTCGACGCGCCAGGCGCTTGCGCCAGTTGAATGGTCGTACACACTAACCCCCTTATTCATAAACGTTTACTAAAGTTGACAAGCCGATAATAATCGTTTGTCCCTTTCCATCATACTAATACGTCGGAAAGGGACAAACGATTATTATCGCCTTCTTAACTTTAGTAAACGTTTATGAATAAGGGGGTAAATCTTTCGACGAAATGGAACATCCATAGAACGCCTAGTTGTTAGGGCATGCTCCCGAGAATTCCCGGTTCTCATATTCCCGGGAATTCCCGGGAATTTTATAGTGTCAAAAGAACCGGTACTGAAGACCCGGTACCGGTACTTCCCGGTTCTCATCATATTACTATTTATTCCCATTTCAATAGTAGTTAATATTTTAGTACTTTAACTCGGGACATTATATAAATTTTAATAATGGTGCTATGAAATGGGAGACACCAATAACCCGACAAACTAACCTAGTAAAGTAGGCTTTCGTGCAGGCAGGCCGTGCCGTCATAGTGCTGAGTGCATCGACTACGCTACGGCCGTGTGGCTCGGCCCAGGCGGAGGCAAAGTGTGCCGGTTAATTTCGTAAAATAGATTCGAACGCCAATTAAGTGTTTGTTTATAATAAAATAAGTCATTTATTAATTTTTATGCAATTATTTATATGAAAATAAGTCATTCATAAAGATTGTACGCTAACACAAACAATTTTATAAAGTAATCAAAAGATGCCTTGAGAACCGGGAAGAACCGGGATTCCCGGTTCCGGCCATGCCCAGAACCGGGAAATGAAATTCTTGGTACCGGGACCGGTACTGCATGCCCTACTAGTTGTGCAAGGAAGAGTGGGAGGGGACAGGGCTAGAGGAAGATCGCCAATTTTTTTTTTTTTTTTTATTATGAATGGGCTTACTCATGGCCACAGACTAGCCGAGGCGTAGACGTGGCCTACGATGGAGCGAGCTCGCCCAGAAGGTGCCTGTTCACTCTTGATTTGAAGGTTGCCGGGTTATAAGAACACGGAAATAGGCAATGAGATGGAACGACCAAATCAAAGCCAGTGTGTCGGCCACAGTAAGCGAATGCTCACGGAAAGCAGCTCTACGGGAGGAATGGCGACGTGTCGTTAAACAAGTCGCTCTAAAGTCTACATAATGGCCACGACCACTCTGTCAAGAGGTAAAGAAAAAGAAGAAGACGCTGATTCGGACAGGAACATCATTATCATCATCATCTCTTAGCCGTTTTCGGCTACAGCGACTGCTATGCTACAGCTGAGAGCGTCGCTGGTGCGCTCTCAGGTGACTGACGTAGCCAATCATTGCAGCAAATCATCATCATCATCACCATCAGCAACATCATCATCATCGCCTCACCTTGTCAATGCCCATGCACTTCATCTGCAGCAGCAGGTCGTCGACCGGCCTGCGGCACAGGTCCGGCGGGTGCTGGTCGGGGCAGTCGTGCTGGAAGACGGCCGAGCTGTACAGCCGGTACGCGTGGCCGGCCGCCGTGCGGCCCGCGCGGCCCGAGCGCTGACACGCGGAGGCCTGCGACGTCCAGACGACGCGCCAGGCGCTTGCGCCAGTTGAGTGGTCGTACACGCTAAAATAAAAAATATATAAGTATACGTAATATACTATAGTTTAAATAAAATAAATATCAGGGGTCATCTTAATCTTAAACAGATCAACCTAGCCCCAAACTAAGCAAAGCTTATAATATGGGCACAGACAAAACATCTTCCAGACTGAGCATAGTCGCGCTATCCCCTCTGCCACGCATATGATAATTTTACTCCATGCTCGGGTCTAAAGTGTCTTTGTGTGACGTACGTGTCTTTGAACGGACCAATCACAGCACGGGACTTCGCTCACCTCGTCCCACGCACCCCCGCATTTTTGGCATCATCGGTTGCATGAAATAATTGCTCTAAACTCGGTCTAGAGGATTCCTAGTCTATGAATATGGGTGACGATATACATTACTTTTATAGATAAATACATACTTATATATGACACCGTAAGATTGTGAACCCGTTAGTTTACAATCTAACGTAGGTTAGATTGTAATCTCCCTACCGTCAATGTATAATTTAATTAGCGAGATTATAAACTGACGAGTGTTTATAATTTTACGGTGACACGTGCATAGACAAAAAACCATGACTCGAACCCAGGACCATCGGCTTCACAGACAGGGTGACTACCCACTAAGCCAGACCGATCGTCTAGTTTAGCCCTGGACTGTCTCATTTCAAAAATAGACAGCGAGAATCATACTGTCTTAGTCGTACGCTAGTACAGTCAGCAGCAGATATACCTGAGCGGGCAAGGTGTCCAAGAAATAATATACACTTCAATCGTCACAAAAATAAGGACATCTAAGATGTCATTTTCACGTAGGCTTTCAGTTCGTCACAAATACCTTAACTTCTGAGTTTTTCTTTAACACATATGTACACCCTTATTTAATCACAATGACAATAACGGTTAAAAAGTCAGTGGTAACTAAGCAATCAAATTCAAGCTGCTGTCATTAATACCTACACGCACTGCCAATCATGTACGTCAGCAGCCAGGGTGCCACCAGTTGCTAAGCAGTTGTTATTTCAATGGTAACTAAGCATCAACATTTTATCTGTTTAACTTTAAAATAAATACTGTAGCACTACGAATTGACACCTCCTTTCTTAAAGAAGTATTTTATCGTTAAGTGTCAAACTTATACAATAAATAAGTAGGTTCTACTAGAATGATCGGTTTTTTTTTATTTTAACTGTCATATGCGGCTGTTCTTCCAAACCGTTGATCATATTATATACCTATGTTAATATATTTATTTAGCCCACTTATTGTAGTAAAATATACTATACAGGGTGGCCCATTTAGATCGGCCAGTATGGGAAAATCTGATACTATAAGATATACACCGATCTCTTCTTAGGAATCATGTCATGTGCATGTCATCGATTTTAGTAACACGAAAAACTGCATTCATACATTAAAAAAATGTGTACTCAGCTCGGGAATCGAACCCCGAACGTTTTGAAAAATAAAACTAAGACTATTTCTATTTAGATATCGATTGTGTAGGTCTTAAGCATTAAATGTTACTATGAAACATGATGTCTGAAATTAATAAAATGCATTGTTTTCATATCCTTTAATTTAATTTAGTCAGTTTTCGAAGAGACCAGCATTTTTAGGGTTCCGTACCCAAAGGGTAAAACGGGACTCTATTACTAAGACTCTGCTGTCCGTCCGTCTGTCCATCCATCCGTCCGTCCGTCCGTCTGTCACCAGGCTGTATCTCAGGAACCGTGATAGCTAGACAGTTGAAATTTTCACAAATGATGTATTTCTGTTGCCGCTATTATAAGTAACAAGAAATACTAAAAACAGAATAAAATAAAGATTTAAGTAAGGGGCTCCCATACAATAAACGTGATTTTTGAGTAGTAAATATCAAATGGCATTCCGCACAGGAGTAATCTAAGTAACGCCCACTGCGGGTTCAAACCTACAACGTCCTGATAGAAAGTCGTACATACGCTACATGTGACATTATCTTCAAAAATTATATAAACTAATGCGAAATTAACATAAAACCAGAAGACACAAATTAATAATAGAAATGAAACCCAAAAAAAAACAAAAAGCTGTAATATCTCTAGGTGCGTACGACTGAGATTTGAACCCGCGGTCTCTGCTTTGAAAAGCAAACGCCTGTTACTGAGACCACGACTTGCCTTGACAATTGGCTCTAAATTCGGCTTCAGTTAGCTTTTGCTATGTGTCATTCGTCTTGACGATTATGTTAAAAGAAATAGTTTGCAGTAAGTTGACCGAGAGGCTCCTGTCAAATGGTTGAAGGGCAAAACGTGAGATAGATGTATGTGATGACAAGACTGTACTGCTTTCGATGATTGTCAAAACGCTTTACCTGAAATTAGCATGGCTATCTTTTATTCAATATTCGACCATACTTGTATGCTTTAAAGTCTATTTTTCCATATTGTTCAGATATATTTGACACGTTGACCGCTTAGATACCATTGGTTTTTTGACAGCTAAGGTATCAATGACTTGTTGTAAGTGTAGAAATTAATGAATAGCGACTGTTAACATATTTGTGACACGTTGAGCGCTCACAAGTAAATACTACCATGACAGTCAACAACTTTTTGACAGTTTAAACGTTTACCTCTCTTTGAGCACCTGGAGTGTATAGCGACTTCTGCTGCTGACTGTACTAGCACCCAAAAGAAAGGGATAAGTATATTTTTGGCAATGGGCCATATCAATATCCACTGCCCCCCCACCCCCTAGCCTATCAGCTGATGGCCCCTTAGTTCTGATGCCTGTACTTACCGCATCTTTTTCTTCCCACTATCAACAATATATTTGATCGCCGGTATGGTGAGCGAGGTTTCAGCGACGTCCGTGCTAACAATACATATTCTAGCACCAGGGGGTGCTGGCTCGAACACTCTCGCTTGTTTCGCTGAAGATAGCATGGAGTATAGGGGTAGCACCCATAGAGGCTGCCTGCAGGATTTTATTGCTGGTACTAGGGTGTCTTCTTCCGCATCTAAAAAGCATTTTGATTTTAAAATAGGTACGTCAATATATTACAAGCGATAATGAAAAATTACAAATCAATTTCAACCGCAAAACCTGAGGAATGAGATAATAAATTATAAACTGAAATCAGTTGCGTAGCGTTAACCAATCTAGCCGTGATCAGTCAGGCCCTTTTCAATGTAATAAAAACGTTGGCTTTTAAGTACGAGGCCGTGGGCAAAGGTCCTATTCGCCCACGCCTAGCTACGTCACTGACTGAAATAGATGTCATACACTAAAGAAAAAGTGACCAAATCAACCGGTAGCCGAAGCCGGAAAAAACCCGGCGTCTTCAAAAAAAAAATGTTTAGTTTGTTTTTGCCGCGGAAAAGAGTAAAGTATTAAAAACAGCAAAAAATCAAAAACAAATTGGAAAAATTCAAATTTCTATACAAAAATAAACATCCAGTCCCTAAAAACAAAATATTTAGTTAGGTATATCTTTTAAGGGATATGTGAGGAATTGGAATTAGTCTGATGCCAATTATTGTTGTTCCACTTTGATTTAGGACCCTGTTTATTACACTATAGGGTGAGTTATTGACTACTCCATAGTAAGTGGCTACTCTTAGCAATAAGACTTCTATTGCCTTGGTTTTGTTGCTAAGAGTAGCGACTAATTACTATGGAGATTCCAATAACTATGTCATGACTGCCATAGGGTGACCCCATATACCTGAATCGCTCAAATGCCCCTCGCTATCTTCGTCGCTCCCAACCAAGTCCGCCTGTCCATCGTCCTCGGGCATCTCGTAATCGTCCAAGTTAATCTTAGGCAGCTCTTTAGACTTCTTCTTCGCTTTCTTTCGGGCTTTGCGAGCTCGTTTCATTTCTTTTTCAACCTAGAAAACGGAAAAGGGAAATTTATTAAATGCATTAGTTATTATTAGGAGTTAAAGTCTCTCGTGATCAAAAAGATCCTGCAGCTGTTTGATGTTGCAGGTTTGGATCGAGAGTTGTAGTAGGTGGCGATCACAATAGATCAGGGATGGTCGCAGTGATACATAGGCTTTGGAGCCTTATATAGCCCCTAACACGAAGAAGAATGCATTAGTTCCTTTTGGTTAGGATGTTTTAGCACAAGAATTATCGAATTATGCCAGTGGGGAGACACTCCTTCTTTCGGGCAAACTCGGCTCTGTTCGGCTCGGCATTGCTCAGAGCAATTACTAGGATTTAAATTAGGCAACATGGGGGCTATTCATAAATTACGTCATTTCTAATTAGGGGGGGGAGGGGCTGGACATGGGATGATGGTAGCATGAGGTAGGAGGAAACGGGGTCATTCGAAGCATGATCAGAAATCATATTCAATTACACAAACGGGTCTACCGCGATATAATCCCGTTATATCTCCGTTGACATTTGTTGGGACGTCAGTCTTTCCGTGACCACAGCTGGTGCAACTCAGCTGAAACGTCGGAATTAAAGGTAAAAACAATGAAATTATATCGCGGTAGACCCGTTTGTGTAATTGAATATGTGTACAAAACGCGAGAGTTTAAAGTGTTATGATCAGAAATCGTCAGAAATCGTCAAAAATACATGACGTTTTATGAACAGCCCCCATGGCGCGTGATCATATATTCCTGGTCAGGCTTTTTGTAAAGCCTTGCCTTGTTTTGTTGGTTTTTTTTCTTGTGAAAATGTAACTGAAAATAAAAATTAAAACATACCTCGTCATCATCAGACTCGATGTCCTCAGGCTCAGAGTCCAGAGCCGCGTCTTCTTCGCTCATAACCTTCTTCTTAGTGATCAGCTTGGTGTAGTCCACGTCCTTACGGTAGGGGAACGAGGCTCGGAGCTTCCGGACCAGGTAGTTTACCTTAAATAATACAAAATTGTGCTCTGCATGATGGGGGGTGAATGCCATAATCGCCACGCTTGGCGGGTTGGCGATCGCAGTCGAGTACACCGAATTTGAGGGACGCTGCTGACCGGCCACCGGTGGCCTTGGACGTAGTTTAAGGGCATACCCGGGTCCAAGGGGGAGGCCTATGTTCAGCAGTGGACGTCTTATGGCTGAGATGATGATGATTAGGGTGGTTCACGTTTGTATGGGAAAAATTCAAACTCTAGTTAGAAGAAGCGCCACCCTCTCATTTTGTTACACTTGTTCTGTTGACTAAATATGCCAAGTTTTGTAATCTTATCTCAACTACAAGGGGGTGCTCAAACGCTTTGAAATTTTTCAAAGTTGTATGAAATTAAAAAAAATCAAGTTATTATTTTTTTGAGTTTTATGTACATAATAGTTTTCACATTATTTGAAAGTGTGATTTAAAAGTTATTTGGTGAAAACCCATTTTTATTTATATTTTTAGTGATTTTTTTAGGTGAAATTCTAAAAATCTTACTTTTGAAAAATTATAAAAAATAGAAATAAAAATGTTTTTCTACTTAAAAACTTATAAATCACATGTGCAAATAATGTGAAAACAGATACTTAAATAAAATTCTGAATAATAAATACTTGTTCTTTTTTGTTTTCATACAACATACAAAATTTTCAAAGTGGTTGAGCACCCCCTTGTAGTTGAGATAAAATTACGAAACTTGGTGTATTTTATCAGCATAATAAGTGTAACAAAATAAGGGGGTGCCCCGTCGGAAAATAAAAAAAAAAGTTTTTTGAACCACCCTAATGATGATGAATACAAAATTACCGATTAAAGTTATAATATAGCTGCAGGGCTATTTTAAAAGCAAGTAGCGTAGTAATTGTGTTTGAAAAATCACGTTTGTTGTATGGGAGCCCCATTTAAATCTTTATTTTATTCTGTTTTTAGTGTTTGTTGTTATAGCGGCAACAGAAATACATCATCTGTGAAAATTTCAACTGTCTAGCTATCACGGTTTGTGAGATACAGCCTGGTGACAGACAGATGGACGGACGGACGGACAGACGGACAGACGGACGGACAGACGGACGGACGGACGGACGGACAGCGAAGTCTTAGTAATAGGGACCCGTTTACCCTTCGGGTATGGAACCCTATAAACAGAATAAAATAAATATTTAAGTGGGGCTCCCATACAACAAACGTGATTTTTGGCGGTTTTTGGCGTTATGCTACGGAACCCTACGTGCGCGAGTCCGACTCGCACTTGGCCGGTTTTTAATAAATTTTATTTTTACATTTTTATTATTTTGTAACGTGATGCTGATGTCTAATGGGTTTTTAAGACCTATTTTTTTTAAAAGACACTGTATTCGTATTTTGAAACATTGACGACGTGTAAATACCTCTTGTTGTCCAGTGACGAAGATCAGAATGCCACCTTCCGGTAGTCTGGTGTGTATTTTGACAGTCTTCTTAAACGCCTCTTTTAGGTAATCGCTGTATGTGTTTTTATTGAAATGCACTGTTACTGGAAACTGCCTGGACTCGATCTGAAAAAGAAAGAAAAAGTATAGGTTATAGAGTATTCAAAGTAACACGAATACACATCGCTGGCTCAATGTTACAAAGTTCTATATTACATTTTCAGGATAGTTGAAATTGGACTTGATCGTAAGTAACTATATGACAATGTTCAATTTGCAACGCGCTACAGAAGCGATGCCAACGCGCTACAGCATCGCTACTAACGCGCTACAGCATCGCTACTAACGCGCTACAGCATCGCTACTAACGCGCGTTAGTCGCATTTGCAACGCGCAACAACATCGCGACTGTATCGATGCAAACGCGCGACTATGTCGGACGACATACATAGCTTTACTGAATCTCGTTTGCATCGCGACAGACGCGCGACGATATCGCGTTAAATAGCATCGAGACAGAAGTGCGACAGTATCACGTTTGCATCGCGACAGAAGCGCGACGATATCGCGTTAGCATCGAGACAGAAGTGCGACAGTATCACGTTGGCATCACGACAGAAGTAGGGCATGCAGTACCGGTCCCGGTACCAAGAATTTCATTTCCCGGTTCTGGGCATGGCCGGAACCGGGATTCCCGGTTCTTCCCGGTTCTCAAGGCATCTTTTGATTACTTTTAAGAAATTGTTTCTGTTAGCGTACAATCTTTATGAATGACTTATTTTCATATAAATAATTGCATAAGAATTAATAAATTACTTATTTTATTATAAACAAAGACTTAATTGGCGTTCCAACCTATTTTACGAAATTAACCGGCACACATTGCCTCCGCCTGGGCCGAGCCACACGGCCGTAGCGTAGTCTATGCACTCAGCACTATATGACGGCACGGCTTGCCGGCACGAATGCCTACTTTACCAGGTTAGTTTGTCGGGTTATTTGGGTCCCCCGTTTCATAGCACCATTATTAAATGTTATATAATATCCCGAGCTAAAGTACTAAAACATTACTACTATTGAAATGGGAATAAATAGTCATATGATGAGAACCGGGAAGTACCGGTACCGGGTCTTCAGTACCGGTTCTTTTGACACCATAAAATTCCCGGGAATTCCCGGGAATATGAGAACCGGGTATTCCCGGGAGCATGCCCTAGACAGAAGCGCGACGGTATCGCGTTTGTATCGAGACTCGATCGTGGGCGTGGGCACACAGCTAGCGACCGCATCGCGACTGTATCTATGCGAACGCGCGACAGCATCGCTAGTGCATCGCTACAAAAAGTCGCCGTGGGCGAGGGGCCTTAAATCATTGGATACAATAAAAGTGAAATAATCAAATAATTAAAACATTGTATTTACCTTTATCACCGGCGGTGGTTCCTTAAAAAGCCTAGTATTCTCCGTGAAATCTTCGACCCGCAGCGTAGCAGACATCACAATGAGTCTCAGCGGGCTGCCCCTCTTTCTCCTCAGTGGGACGATCCTTGAAAGTAGGCCTAGTAGTATGTCCGTGTACACGCTTCCTATATGCGCTTCGTCGGTTATAAAGACAGAGTATACGATGTTGATTTGTTAACTTACTTTAATTACTGGCGGTGGTTCCTTAAAAAGCCTAGTATTCTCCGTGAAATCCTCGACCCGTAGCGTAGCAGACATCACAATGAGTCTCAACGGGCTGCCCCTCTTTCTCCTCAGTGGGACGATCCTTGAAAGTAGGCCTAGTAGTATGTCCGTGTACACGCTTCGTATATGCGCTTCGTCGGTTATAAAGACAGAGTATACGATGTTGATGTGTTAACTTACCTTAATTACTGGCGGTGGTTCCTTAAAAAGCCTAGTATTCTCCGTGAAATCCTCGACCCGTAGCGTAGCAGGCATCACAATGAGCCTCAGCGGGCTGCCCCTCTTTCTCCTCAGTGGGACGATCCTTGAAAGTAGGCCTAGTAGTATGTCCGTGTACACGCTTCCTATATGCGCTTCGTCGGTTATAAAGACAGAGTATACGATGTTGATTTGTTAACTTACTTTAATTACTGGCGGTGGTTCCTTAAAAAGCCTAGTATTCTCCGTGAAATCCTCGACCCGTAGCGTAGCAGACATCACAATGAGTCTCAACGGGCTGCCCCTCTTTCTCCTCAGTGGGACGATCCTTGAAAGTAGGCCTAGTAGTATGTCCGTGTACACGCTTCGTATATGCGCTTTGTCGGTTATAAAGACAGAGTATACGATGTTGATGTGTTAACTTACCTTAATTACCGGCGGTGGTTCTTTAAAAAGCCTAGTATTCTCCGTGAAATCCTCGACCCGTAGCGTAGCAGACATCACAATGAGCCTCAGCGGGGTACCCCTCTTTCTCCTCAGTGGGACGATCCTTGAAAGTAGGCCTAGTAGAATATCTGTGTACACGCTGCGCTCGTGGGCTTCGTCGATTATTACTACTGAGTATTTGCTTAGGAGGAAGTCTGATTGGATTTCTTTTAGAAGAACACCTGGAAAATGAATCGTGATTAAAACCGAACTGTGATCTAATTCTGCAAGTACGGTTTAATACGTAAGTATTAATAGCAATGTCCTTTTCTGTTTAGTCTGAGCTTTTTGATTCCATTTCAATTTATGACAATATTTTGCCCCAAAACTGCGTCATTAGCCGGGTCCACACAGTGAGAGCATACGCGCAAGGCAATTTCCTCGCGCACAAAACGGCCAGTGTAGACGTGCTTCGCGCGTATGCTCGCTCTGTGTGGACACGGCTATTCATATACCTAATATGTACTAACCTAACCTAACCTAACCGAGTTAATTTAGGACCATATTTGGGAGATTTTGAAAATTCCACAAAACAAAATGTCAGAAAAATTCTAACTACCTAACCCGCTCACAAAATTTCACGAGAACCGGTTAAGAAACGCGACAAAGAACATCCGGCCATATGAAACGGAGACCTTCGCTAACGGTCGATTAATTAACAGCCAGACGCCTAAATAATAATTATCGACTCACCATCAGTCATAAACTTGATCCTAGTATCCTTAGTGACGTTTCCCTCAAACCTCATCAGATACGACACCTCTTTGCTACTCAAACCCAGCTCGTAACCAACTCTGGCCGCCATGGCAACCGTCGCCACTCTTCTCGGCTCTGTGACTGCTATCATTTTATGCTCAGCGTACCCTGCTTCGTAGAGGAACTGGGGTATTTGGGTGGTTTTACCGCTTCCTGAAATTAAATTAAATAGTTGCGTCTATTTAATAACCTGCATCAAGTTAAAATATAAACTGTGTATTTATTCGTGTCGTTTTCTTTTCTTTTTTTTCTTACCATTAGAATGAAATTAGCTTGTATCTTTATACTAATAACCTTTCAAAGTGCCCTTATTGTAAGTGACTAAGCAAAAGGTACCTTTTGCTTGAACACAAAACAGTAACTAACAAAGAAAAGAAGTAATAATAGAAGCAAGTCAATTGTCTATAATAGCATCCTTAAATAGACCCAGACGTGCAATACACTTGTTTACCACTATTATGGTTAATAAAAAAAATAAAATAAGAAAATAACTTACCAGTTTCACCAGCAACTACCAAAAACTCATTCTCATTGACTAATTCCATGATTCTCTGCTCTTCGCCCAAAATCGGAAGTTTCAGCCTTGCTACCTGAATCTTAGGATCTCTTTTTACTTGAACAACAATTGTGGGATGTTCTAGAACTGGTTTCTTCACTTCTTTCTTAACTTCCTTTGATTTTTCTTGATTTCCCTCATTTCTTGACACTTTATGTCCTTTCTCTGTAGAATCTTGTATATTTTCAGCATCAATTTTATGTGCTTTTTCATCATCTTTGATTATTACACTTTCATCTTTATTACCATCATTTAAAGTTCCATTTTGAATGTTCTGTTCTTCTATGATTTCTGGTTCATCTTCAGATTCTGAACTTGATCCTTCAGAAGACGATCCTTCAAGACCAACTACATTGGGGTCATATTTAGCTTTCTTTTTTTTCTCCCCACTATCAAGTTTTAGAAGGCGCAATCGTTTTTTTGCCCCTAAAATATATGGAATATTAATATCATGTAAAAATATATGGAATATTAATATCATGTAGTAATTTGCAACCTATCAGTTCCTACGAATAGGACTTAATGGCATATAATGAAGTTTTAAAATTACGTATTATTCAATAATTTATGGTGGTTATTTGTAAACATTTTTTTTTACTTGCTATTATTTCGGTTTAATCATTAGAAAGCAATGTTCACAAGATAAATCTAATAGTCCCTGGCTCAATATTACAGAGTTCTATGTTTCACTTTTATCTAACTGAAATTTGAACATTGTCATAGTGACATTAAGTTTGATTTACTATCTTGAAATGTAACATACAACCCTGTAATACTGGGCCAACGGGTGCTAGACTGACTGCCTAGTTCTTGACAGATAGTAAAAAATTCAATTATACAAATTATTTAGCAAATTATTAAAACAACTTTTACGTACCAGCAATACTACTAAATTTCTTCTCGCTTCCGCTAGCATCAGCTTCTTGCACGGGCACAGCAGTACTAAAATCTGTGAGCCTGCGTAGACCCAGAGTCTGTACAGTGGAGATAGTTGTCATCTGATTGACCTCTTCCAGCGACGCTTGGACTTGAGCAAGAGATTCCAGAAGAGCTGATCTCTGTAATTTCAATTTATAAAAATATGTTAGAGTTAGACCAAGTTAAGTCTGCAGCGATTTTTATAGCCCACGCAATGCAAGTGTTAAGGTTTATACCTCTATATCTGTAACTGGGTGTTGACATAATAGTTGTTAACACTGATTTCGACTGATGATGATGATGATGACTCCCATACAAAAATCAGGGACACACATATTTGTATGGGTACTTTATTCTGCTGCGTTACTATACAAAATGTAACTTATATCTGATCAAGTTGTTAATTTCTATGTGTTAATTCAATACTTATGGATCTAATGATGCCCCTGTAAACAATAAAGTAAAAAATCAACACGGTTTTTGAAAAATCAATTTTTCTTTGCTAGTGAGTCCAGGGACACAAAATCAGTGTTCTAATAGTTTATTCACCAAGCTATGTTTAAACTATGTTAGACAAGCTTAATCTGCTTATGTAATTATAAGTTATTACGTCTTTCAGTGACTAATACTAACTACATATTTAATGCTCCAAAGTCTTTTCTTTGAGTATACCTATGTTACTTCCTGTGGGTAGTTATTATTTGTACATGATACCCGCATTCATGTGAAATAAACAGTTGCTGTTTTATACTGACGTGTTTCATTACATGGTGGCAGCGGTGTTAGTTATTTTAAATAATTTTGTGGTGCAACGATTACAAATAAGTTGAAGTGCAGTGCCCAAACACCGGACAACTACAGATAACAAAGTTCTTTTGTGTAACACAGTGTTATTGGCGTAGTTAAAAAGATGGAACACGCCAGACCACCACCTGAGTTAAACATGGAGGGCGGTCCCGTTACGCGGGCCGATGCGTGGAAAAGGTGGAAACAGCAATTCCTACTTTTTGTGAAGGCCTCCGGTGTGAGCAGCGAGTCCGCCGCAGTACAAGCCAGCCTGCTTGTTAATCTGATAGGTTCAGAGGGTTTCGATGTATTTCAAACATTTACATTTGACGCCGACTCGGAAAAAGACGACGTACAAGCCATAATTAAAAAGTTTGACGGGTATTTCGGCGCCAAAGTAAACACAACGCTAATGAGGTACAAATTCTTTACACGTAACCAGGAGGAAGGCGAATCGATTCAGGCATATGTGACAGCGCTGAGGCTGTTAAGTAAAAACTGCAATTTCGGTACGCTGGGCGACGATTTTCTTAAGGATCGCATCGTGTGTGGCGTTCGGAACGTCACCGTACGAGACAGGCTTCTACGCTGTGAAGACTTAGATTTAGACAAAGCTATGAAGATGTGTCAAGCCGAGGAAGCTTCCAAGGAAAGCGGTAAACAATTAAGTGTCGCGAGTGAGGGTTCCAGTAGTGCACAGGTACATGCGGTGGAGCGGCGACGGGCGCGCGGCGGCGCTCGGGCCGCTCGGCGCGGCGGCGGCGGCGGTGCGGGCGGCGAGCGGCGCGCGCGCGGCGGCGGGCGCGCCCCGCCCGGCCCGGCGGCGGCGCAGCGCCAGTGCGCCGGCTGCGGCGGGACGCGCTGCGCCAACCAAGAATGCCCGGCACAGTACGTAACATGTTTCTCTTGTGGTCACCGTGGACATTTTGCTCGTATGTGCAGATCTAGGTTTATCAACGATGACAATGGAGTGAAACGAGTGTATGAAATAGAAAAACATGGTTCCGTGAGTAGCGATTCCGATGAACTTGAACCATTTTTTATAGACATGGTTTCGTCTTCGAGCGGTAAAGGGCGTTGGATGGAAACTCTGTTTTGTGAACACGGTTCTGAACGATTTAAACTCGACTCGGGGGCAGATTTTAATGTTATGTCTTTTGATAAATTTATATCACTAGGTTTCGACGAAAGTATGTTAAAAATACCGAAAATAAATCTTGAATCGTTTACTAAACACAAAATTCCTATAAAAGGTGTGTGTAACTTAATATGGTGGTATAAGGAAAAAAGTTATAACTTGCCGTTTGCGATTGCCGATATGGAAGTTGGAAGCGTGTTGGGACGAGAGACATGTGAAGATATGGGCTTAGTAAAAAGAATTAATAGCATACAACTAGATGATTATTCTGATCTATTCACGGGTTTAGGGTGCCTGCCAGGTAAATACCATATAGTTGTAGATAAGTCAGTCCCGCCGGTCATAAGCGCTACTAGGAAGATTCCGTTAGGCCTGAGAGATCGACTGTATGACGAGCTCAAAAACATGGAAAAGATGGGGGTAATCAGGAGAGTGACGCATCCTACTCAATGGGTGCATCCCCTAGTTTTAGTTGCCAAAAAGAATGGCGGCATACGCATATGTCTTGATCCGCGCGAGTTAAACGTGGCGGTGCGACGCGCGCACTACCAGCTGCCCTCGCTCACCGAGCTGGCCACGCGCCTGCGCGGCGCCACCTGCTTCTCGGTGCTGGATGCCAACTCGGGCTTCTGGGTCGTACAGCTAGACGACGAGAGCGCCGACCTGTGTACGTTTGCTACACCATTCGGTAGATGGCAGTTTTTGCGCTTACCTTTTGGTATTAATTCTGCTAGTGAGGTGTTTCATGGTAAGATGCGACAACTTCTAGAAGATTTAGAGGGAGTAGACAGCTTTATCGATGATATTATCGTATGGGGAAAAACTAGGCGCGAGCATGACGAGAGACTAGGCGCGCTTCTGAATAGAGCTAAAGAGATTAATCTTAAATTTAATAAACAAAAATGCAAAATAGGGGTACAGTCAGTAACATATTTAGGGCATATTTTCGACGCAAACGGAATGCGGCCTGACGATAATAAGGTTAGGGCAATAAAAGAGATGCCGACGCCACACGACAGGAAAAGTTTGGAAAGGTTTTTGGGGGCAGTGAATTATCTATCTAAATTCATACCAAACCATTCGCAACGTGCGGCGCCGTTGACAAATTTGTTAAAAAAAGATAATGACTGGCGATGGGAGCAGAACGAGCAAAAGGCATTCGAAGACTTAAAAGAAGTAGTGTGTGGGGCAGGGGTATTGGCTTTGTACGATGTGGAAGCGCCGGTGCTGCTGTCGGTTGACGCGTCGCGTGACGCCCTGGGCGCCGTGATCATGCAGGGCGGGCGGCCAGTGGAGTTTGCTTCGCGTACCCTAACCGACGCGCAGCGCCGTTACGCACAGGTGGAGAAAGAGCTTTTGGCGATAGTGTTTGCATGCGAGCGCTTTCACCAGTACATATTCGGTAAGGAAAGGGTAGTCGTAGAATCGGACCATAAACCCCTAGAGAGTATTTTTAAAAAGCCGTTAATGTCTGTCCCAGCACGCTTGCAGCGCATGTTGCTGCGATTACAACACTATGACTTGCATGTCACTTATAAACCAGGAAAATACATGTATATTCCAGATACCTTGTCTCGTGCCTCGCTGCCGGATCTTTACAGTGACGATGTGCATAAAAACAATATATGTCAAGTAAAATTACTCGTGGGTAATTTACCAATGTCAAATAACAAACTTTCGCACATTAAAAAAGAAACCAAACGTGACTCTGATTTTTTAAAATTAAGCGAGTACATAAATAAAGGTTGGCCAGATCACAAATCTGAGGTCGTGAGCGAATTAAAATTGTACTGGTCATTTAGAGAAGAGCTATTTATAGTGGATGGAGTAATATTTAAAAACAACTTAGTATTAGTACCGCGAGCGCTAAGAGCAGATATGCTCGAAACTATTCACGAAGGTCACATGGGTATTGACCGGTGCAAGCGACGCGCGAGGCAAGTCGTATTCTGGCCTGGTATCACGCAGGATATCGAGGCATTTGTGAAGCGCTGCCGCACCTGTCAGGAGAGTCTAAACGCTCCCGCGAGAGAACCACTGATTCCAGTTGAGATTCCTGAGCTGCCATGGCAAAAAATCGGCTCCGATATATTTGAGTTACAGAAGAAATATTTTTTAATCATTGTAGACTACTACTCTAACTATGTAGAAGTATGTAATTTGCCAAATATAACTTCTAACTTAGTAATACAAAGCATGAAAGAAGTTTTCTCTCGCCATGGCATCCCAGAAACCCTGATTAGTGACAACGGAACTCAATATAGCAGTCGAGAGTTTAAAATGTTCGCTAGACAATGGGGGTTCAATCATGTGACGTCATCGCCAAACTATGCACAATCGAACGGTAAGAGCGAACGCGCGGTGCAGACAGTAAAATCTCTTCTTAAGAAAGCGATTAATACAAACGGCGATTTTTATTTAGCCTTGCTAAACTATCGTAACACTCCCAGGGACGGTTTAAGCTCTCCTGCACAGCTTCTGATGGGTCGTCAACTTAAATGTAAGCTCCCGGTGCACCCTAGGTTGTTGACCCCGCGGCCAATTGACTCATCAGAACATTCGACAATGTTGCGTAATCAAATAAAGGTTAAAGAATATTACGATAAACACACAAGGACACTTCCTTCGCTTCACGCAGGCGATGAAGTCGTGTGTATAGACGGAAAGACGAGAACTCGAGCTACCGTTGTAGGTAACGCCGAGACTCCTCGCTCATATATAATTGAAAATAAGCTAGGTGGTAGGTTTAGGCGCAATCGACGCCATTTAATTAAGTGCGAAACTAGTACTAATGCACCGTCCTCGGATTCGATGCAGCCAGTGTCAGCTGATGCCGACGACGAGTTCAAGGACGCGTGCGAGGAAGTAGGTCAAACAAGTAAAATTGAACCTAATGCTGTCGACAATAAGGTTGATAGCGGCAGTAGGCCTACTGTTATAATGACTCGTAGTCGAGCCAAACTTATTAATCAAAAATAATCATACAGCTAGACTAAGTGAACATAAACGATTACATATTTATTTAGAAATATAGTAAACAGCCCATTTTTATTTCATTAAAATTAAAAATACAAGAGTTATGAATATGTAATCGTTATGTCTCGATCGCATATACTTACCTAAGTATTTTTATTCTGATAGTCTGTAATTTTTCTTTTGTGTACCTTTTACCTAGTATTTTAAATAAAATTATGTAAAGGTGTGTTAGGTACGAGTATGTCATATCTTTGGGTAGCAACAAAGATCTAACATGCTAATAAAGGAACACAACAAGTGAATCAGTATAGTCGCCTTCCTATGGATATAATTAATAATTTTTACCATCGAAGTTTCACTGATTCAATGGTCTGTGAACCTTATTGCTATGAAATAAGGTCTTGTCATGATCGATTAAGAGTGTTATCGTGTGTACGTACGTAGGAAATAGCGTAAACTAGACAGATAAGTATTAAACATAAATATCCTTATGTACCTAACGTTATTTTAAGGGGAGGATAGGATGGTAGTCAAGATGCAACAAAATATAATATCGTATACATATATGTTTTATAAGACTACTGCTATCTACATTCTTATGTTCATGTCTAGGCCGTGTTTATGAAATGTAAAATGGATAACTTAACTTAACTGTATTGCATAACTTTTTGGTGTTGGGTCTTATGTATACCTTTTGGGGGAGATGTTGTGGGTAGTTATTATTTGTACATGATACCCGCATTCATGTGAAATAAACAGTTGCTGTTTTATACTGACGTGTTTCATTACACTTCCCAACATTACATTTTTCATTTAATATTTACTTCGGGTTGGTGTGTTTTGTGTTTCACTCGGGGGCAAATTTTATTTAACCGCTTGTGCTTTGAAACCCTCGCAACATCCATTCATCGCAAATTCCATTTTTAAAAATCACTCGCTACGCTCGTGGTTCAATTTTGCAGTCTTCCGCTTGCTCGGGTATCAATATTAGCATGAACTATTAAACAATAACTTTGCCCCCTTGTAAAACAAATAACTATTAATTCAGAGCACAACTTACGTTTTCCTTCTTCTTTTTCTTGTCAACAATTTTTTCAAGCCGTTTCCTCTGCTGTTTTGATAGAAATCGGGTTTTCTCCTTCTTTTCATTGATAATTTTTGTCTGTCGCTTCTTTGCGGGCAGAGCGAGGATGTTACTCGCATCAGCCGATCCATATTCGCTGTTTGCAAAGTCAAGTTTGATCTGAAAATATGAATCAGAATAATTATTATTTGGATAACGTTTCAGATGTATAATTATGAATATAGCTAAAAAGAACCTTTACCTCGTTGGTTTTGCTGTTATCTATGCTAGTTTTAACAACTTGGCGCGCCTTAGCGTTATAAACACGCTTCCCCATTTTAACCACAATATTATAGACTTTCTGGATGGATTTTAGGTTTTACATTTTCTCTTAAACATGTAGAAATAATGAAATATTAAAATACTATAAAAGTAAAGTACGTCAAAGAAACGTGTTTTTGTTATGACAGTTACATGACAGTAACTTTTTTTTTAAATATTTAAGACAGTTTTAATAAAGCAAAAAAAGAACATAAATTTGAGCGTTTTGAAACAAGGCTCAAATGTCTTACAAGAGCGTTCAGAAACTTTTTGTCAAGAAGTTTATTTTGATACAAGAAAATACATTTTGCAAGAAAATGAAAGTAGACGAGAATTGAAATTTGCTATAAGTTTGTAAAAATTAGATTTAAAAGTACCTTTTCATCAGCAGCTTTAAATTAAGAATCCTAAATTATGTGTTTCTATAGAGGTTTCTGAACGCTTCAATTGATCAGAACTGTCATTTTTGACCTAAATATTTTGAGGTTACTCATGTGTTATTGTACTTATTGTATCGTTTTGCCAGGCGTTATGACTATTTCAAGGCTGATTTAAGAGGACTTTTCAAGAGTATCAGCAACACAATGGCACAATCTGCTTTAAGTGAAATATCGCGATTGAAAATTCCCATCAATAAAGGTGATACGCCGCATTTAAGCTGGGAAAATTCTATTTTAACATTGTACTCTGAAAAAACTGTTACCATTTTCAAGTTCACGCACAATGTTCAATGCATGGATAAGAAAATTGATTGGACTTTAACTGATATCCCGTGCCCAAAGACAAGCCCGGCCACAAGCTTGTTTTCCAAGAAAATAATGAACCAAATAAACATTAAGAACATAGACTATATACAAATGATGCTGAACCCAGCATTGTGGCCCCACAACGTTCAACTGATGGAGGAGTTGGCTAGTGTGGTGTCTGTTCAGTGGTCACCACCTAATTTCGTGCATAACAACGAAAGTGTTATTGCAATTTTGAATAATGTTGGTAACATTGAGCTTTTTGCACCTGCCAGCTGTGGTTACTTGAGCCTTCTCAATATTTCATCTATAATTGAGAAGCAATATAGAGATACTTTTGAGGGAAATTTACCTCACATGGTGGAAGAAGTGAAAAAAATTGCTGATGCATTAGAAACATGTGCTTGCTGTTGGGGCACTCAATATAATGACACATTTAATTTTGTCACTGCACAGAAAAATGGCGATATTCATTTCTGGAAACTTCAAGGCGCTGATAAATTAAGTATTGAAAAATTAACAACTGAACATAGTGATGCGGGTGAAATTGTAACTATGCAATGGATTCCAATATCAAATGACGTGTTTCTATTAGTATCAGCAAATATATTTGGGCAGTTGTATGTATATAAGTATCAATGGGAGAATAATTGTCCTAAATTAATTAACTGTGACTGCCCATGGCCACATAAGGACAGAATGGTTATAAGACACCTAAAATACAGAGTTATTAATGACAAAATAATATTAATTTGCAATAAACATAGACATTTACTTGTCCTGCTAATAGATGATACTTGTAATAAAGTATCAGAATATTTAAACAACCTAAATGATTATAAAATTACAGTTATATCGGAAACTAACAAATATTTCTACATCGGTACAATAAACTGTTCAATATACAAAGTTGATATCATGCTTACGGATGGAACGCTAAATGTGAATGTGGAAGAGAAAACATTCAAAGATAATTTAGCTAATCATGATTTATGCGGACTTGGTTTTTCCAAAAACGGTGTTATATGTGCTTTAGCTGTTCGCAACAGAAAAATAATGTTTAGGAAAGAAAATATTGCACTAGATGTTATTTTCCTTTGTGAAAAAGAAAGTTACGGAAGAGAATTGAAATTACTTCTTGAAAACCCGACAGAAAAGTTGACGGATTATTGGGACTGCTTGGAACTACTAAGATGTAAAGCCTTGAGACTAAAAACACTGCCTGCGGCAAACTATAGTCAACTTTACTTTAACCACAATATCTATGGAAATAAGTTGTATTTAATTCTTTTGAATTATTACCATACTTTAACAAACCTTCTTAAGAATAACTCCAGCGGCTGTCTTCCAGAGACTTCTCTAGAAGTAACGAAGGAGTGGATTTTTGCTATACATGCAAAAAGGATGATTTCAGAATTTGCAGATATTTGTGAAAAAAAACAAAATGGTGACGTTTTGACCGATTTGGATACACAAACATACTCATGTGCGAAGAATTATATCAAGTATTATTGTGACAAGTATGAGAAGAACCTTGCCGAGCTGGTGCCTTCAGGTTTTGATAATGCTAAGGACAATTTTGAATATACCTGCCAATGTTGTGATGAGAACCTTAAAGGATTCTCGTGTCCAAACGGCCATATAAATATGTTTTGTGGCTTAACTCTGACTCCTATAGAATCTAGTGACTACCTTAGTTGTTCTGCATGTGGTCTTATAGCGAGGAAAGAACTGGAACCAGAGAATCCAACCTGTTTGTTTTGTGACATACATTTAAATAGTTATTTTTTACCAACTTAATACACATACAATTTGGAATTTGGTTGTTTTATTGTAAATTGTATTTCTGAGTAACAAAACTTAATCTTGGGTATAGACTTAATTTATCTCTGTCGTAAGTTACTCCAGAACCCTCCTGAAGGGGCCCACTGATTAACAGTCCGCCGGACAGTATCGGCCTGTCAGTTAGAACAAAATTTTTACAGTTCCGAACAACTGACAGGCCGATACCGTCCGGCGGACTGTTAATCAGTGGGCTCCTTAAGAGGTATAGGCCTCTTCCATACTATATAAAGATTGTTGTTGTTTAAAATTTTGTTTGGTATGGTATTTCTTGGTTTCAAGGTTGTGGTCATTTTCCCCCACGGCGACCACTTTCCAGCTTGGGGGGTTGTTTTATTATAAATCTAAATAAAATACAGTTGGCATAAAAAATATTTGTAGTGGACGTGTTAATATCCGTTCAGACAAGTTTGTCAGTAGAATAAGGCGCGAAATTCAAATTTTCTATTTTCTATGGTACCGATAACCCTCCGCGCCTAATTTTTTTTTTAAATTGCCGCTCTTTTCTACTGACGAAAGCTTTTTTTCGCTATGTGGGCATGTGGTAGCCCTGCGTTATAGCGTGTTCACATTATTAACATTGTGAACACGCTATAACGCAGGGCTACCATTTGTGTCGTTCTCCCACATGTACCACATTAACGCTAGTCATAAGGACGCTCTGGCAGGTTATTCGTATAAAGACACAAACAAATCACGTCCTTATGGTATGGGACAAAGTGGTACCTTTTGCTTGAAAAGGTCACATTTGTTATTTAGTTACCTACGTACATAAATTCGAGGGATGGACGGTCAAACCCGATAAGTCTAGATAGTAGGCAGGTACCTACACGTAAGATAACATTGCTTGCGGTCACAGACAAAACATCCTCCAGACTGAGCATAGTCGCGCTACCCCCTCTGCCACGCATACGGTAATTTTACTCCATGTTCGAGTCGAAAGTGTCTTTGTGTGACGTCCGTGTGTTTGAACGGACCAATCACGGCAGGAGACTTCGCTCACCTCGTCCCGCGCACCCCCGCATTTTTGGCATCATCGGTTGCATGAAATAATTGCTCGAAACTCGGTCTAGAGGATTCCTAGTCTATGCTTGCGGTCTTCTCTTTATCTAAATAGTAGTATTAGTCAATATCCAGGCTCTTGATTAGATACCTAGTGTCGCGGATGCAACATAGGCTAATCTTCGCCTATCACAATACAAAGTACCTGGATTACAAGCAATAAACACAAGAAAAACAAAAAAATATAGATTAATACTAGAGACACGTGAATAATAATGATTGGAGTTCTCCGATACCTTACCTACATGAATACTTAGGTACCTGTACCTACCTAGTTCACAACGAGCGTCCGTCGAGTAGCTCTGTATTAGTCACCATTTTGTATGCTACTCTTTGAAGGCCGCAAAAATATGTGACAAGCTCTTATGGCTCTACAAATAAGATCGTGTCAGATATTTTTGCGGCCTCCATTGTGGAACATTTTATTGCAGGTACCTAAAGTAAATGTTAAGAAACAAGATCACCGGTTAATCAATTGTTTCTTTTCTTTTGTATCATTTTACTGCCAAGATGTGTGCCAATAAAGAGTAGGTATTCTATCACCTGAAATAGGGGTCCCTTTGTTTCACATAAAGTTTTAAGCCATAATGTATTGTTTCTCGGCTAGGCCCCCAGATCAGTCGCTCAACTTCAATAGGTAGCAGAGAGGACTCTCATTCTTTTTATGCATGGGTCATAATAACGATTTTATAATCTGTCCCTCTGGTAATATGGAACAATCGGAACATTGACTGTTTTTATTATTTACTTGTCTCTGCACGCACGCTACAAACAAATAAATACAGATTAATATTACTTTATATAAGCAAGTGTTCTGAAATATAAGTTGTTTAGGTTCATCGGAAGAGCAAAACGGTCGCCATGTCGTTCTTTGGGAAGCAGTTCAAGAAAATTAAGGCAGAAAATACTTTGGAGGTCCTTGGGAAACTAAGTGAGTTGGATAATACATAAAGAGTAATTATTGAAATTATCATCAGCGATGATAACCTTCAAAAAGTTGCTGCATGGCAGGTCCACTCCATGAAATTTGTGGTTTCCGAGAGAATACACTTTCACTAGATTTACCTACTTATATCAGACCGGGATATGAACTGTGACTACCTTCTGTATTGTTTTTGAGCTCCCGATATAATTTCGACGCAGTTACATTCATCTTGTAATTGAACGACATCTTATGGCTCCTCTTCACGTTGGGCCAACGCCAACGCCAACGAGGGACGCATTTATGCGTTAGAGGGAGCAAGTGATATTGCTATCTCATTCTACCGCATGGCTGCGTCCCTCGTTGGCGTTGGCGTTGGCCCAATATGAAGAGGAGCCTTTAGCGGCCGGCAGTGTTCGATTGAATATTCTCGACCATTAACCAGTACAAATTGAACCGTCAACTGTAACCGTCCGTTACCGTTTATGGTTCAATTTGTACTGGTTAATGGTCAATTGCAATTAACGTTCGGCCAACACTGGCGGCCGGTAACGTTCCTACTTGCAACTCCTCTGGTGTTGCAGAGGGGCTACCGCGACAACCGAAATTCGCAAATTGCGGGGATCTTTCTCTTATAATCCAATGAAGGCGTAATTAGAGTGACAGAGAAAAATGCCCGCAATTTGTGAACTTCGATTTTCGCGGTTATGGCCCGTGTCTGTGCCGTAGGTAATTGCTTACCAGACTATGCGCTCGCGGTTTTCCAGTTAAAAAGAATTTGCATCCTTGCAACGGAGCGGCTACCTGGCTACCCGCAAAGCGTTCAAACGAATATCGCCCTAAGGCAGGGGTGCGAAACTCCTGACTTCGGTCAAACTCGGCTCCGCTCGGCTCAGCATTGCTTCGAACAATTATTAGGGTTGGCACCACTTGACTTCCTTTTGCGTGCACGACCACAGATAAGATAATCACTTGATTTTTGACAACCCTAAATAGCCGAAAGGGATAGTGCCATATATTAGAAAGGGACAGCATGATTCGACCCTGAACCGCTGTCAAACTTCGGTTTTGTAGGAAGTTTCCTTTCTGTATGGTAGTACTATTAATTATTCTGTGCCTAAGGGTGAAACAACGCGAACGCAGGTGATTCTGATTGTACATACTTAAACCATTTTCCAATTCCAGCCCTCTCCGCGCAAACTCTCGCACTCCTGCGCAGTCCAGACACCATTACCTCCTTCACTAAAAACGCCGACGGTTCCCTCCAGTACGTCGTCAAAGACGGCACTGGCAAGACCCTCGTCGACCAGAAGATCGTCCTTTCAACCCTCACAGACTACAGAAGCCCTGATGGCATGGAGACGAAGGTAAAGTTTGAGCTGGCCGGAGACGTCTTGAAGTCGGAGATGTATTTGCCTGATGGGAACGTGGTACATATGGATAGATATTTTGAAGCTAATAGCTTGAAAATGGTGAGTGGATTTTTATTAAGTTGCTTATTAAAGTGAAAGTGTAATTCCTATGCAAATTCTCTAAAATAGCTTAAATAATTAGAATTTTTTATATTGTCCGAAGTATTTAAGTAAGTACCTACTCTTCCTGCCCACCTATTAGTTAAAGTAGGAAATTAACTGCAGTGGTCATCTCAAGACTCTTTTAAGTAGATTATTTATATTTGCCGTAACGACCATAGGAAAACTCATTCAATTCTTTAGTGCAGCGGTCGGCAACAAGCGGGCCGTGTGCGGCCCGCGAGCCTCCCTGGCTATTTTGTATGTAATATTGACAAACGTCAAAGTCACAAATATTACCAAAGTGCGGCCAACTTTGTTAACTACTATATGGCCCTAGGCTGCTAAAAGGTTGCCGAGCGCTGGTTACTGAATTTTCACAAAAAAAAAACAATTTCAAACTAGTTTTTAACGACTGTTCATACTAATTAGCTAGTTTATAAACCTTATTGTCTTGTTTCAGGAACTGTACGTCCAAGGTGTCGCTGAAAAAGCCACTGTTCATTACCAGGCTCTCTGAACAATCTTCACATATAATTATTTTACTTTAAGTATTTTATAATAATGTTATTGTTTTACATATATATAAGTATATTTAAAAAAAAATACATTTTATTACTCATGTTTTATTCAACCCGTAACCGTCGTAACCCATTCGTAACCTCACACAAATATCGTAAGGTAACAAAACCCAAATCTAACGATACCTATTATAGTTACCTCTCTGAGTTACAAGAATACCTACTTTTTATCGCCTACAAGGTACAGTCTAACCCCCTTATTCATAAACGTTTACTAAAGTTAGCAAGCCGATAATAATCGTTTGTCCCTTTCCATCATACCAATACGTCGGAAAGGGACAAACGATTATTATCGGCTTGTCAACTTTAGTAAACGTTTATGAATAAGGGGGTAAAAGTTTCCAGCCTGTCATATAAAATAAGAGCATACATTTACGAAACTATTTTTATATTTAGATAATAATATATTCCCCTTCTATATGAACACAGTTTTTAAATCTTACTTTGCTTTTCTATCCCCTTGTAAAAGTACTCTGAAAGTTTGTCCTCAAAATGGGCGTAAACCGCATGGGTCACTTCATCATCTGAAGAAATCGTCTTCCCCTTATAGTCTGCTTTAAGTTTCCAAAACAAACACCAGTGTTTTGTTAAAGAAATCATTGACAACAGTCTAATGATTGAAAAATAATTAATATCAGTTCTAAAATAAATTACTTACACCTACCTATATCAGCCAATGGAAAGATACAGTCACCAATCTTATCATGTGCGATATCTTCTGATAATTCGTACACACCTTAAGTAATATCAGAGTTCTCATTGACCTTGTTTGATGTCGACAAAGAAACAGACAAAGAACATTGTTTTAAGGGTAAGTACTTAAGGACGAATCACGTTAGACCGGGCCGTGTCCGGGCCGGAGCTTCCGGCGCTTACTTTTCTATGACATGACATGCGATCACGATGCTTTCCATAGAAAAAGATGCGCCCGAAACTCCGGGTCGGATACGGCCCGGTCTAACGTGAGTCATCCTTTATACGGCTTGTTTTACGAAGCAGTTTGTCAACCAGACATCTGTCTATAGGTACCTATACGCAGGCACCCTAACTATACCGTCATGCATTGGCAATTTGGCGGAATTGTCCACCAAACACATTCTGCTGCCTTAGGAACTTCTTGCTAGGAGGGCTAGGAATTATTCTTTTTAACCAGGTTATTTTACTCTACTATGGGGGGCTAGCCAAGATGACAAGATGAAAAATGTATCGGGATGACACAATGATAGGCATACGATAAAATGATGGGTATATACTTACCTCAGTACTTACTCATTTGGGCGTTTTCAGAAATACATATTGAAAACCTGATTCTTTCACATCTGGACGTTCTTGGGCTCATTCTACTCAGAATCAGCATTCTCCATCCCACCATCAAAAAAAGATGTCCCAAAATGTCCATTCCATTACGTCACGTTTTAGTATGAACATTTTTTTTACTTGTATGTGCGTGACGTAGTGGAATGTACTTACAATTTTCATACAAATTTTCGGGACATTTTATTTTATCATCAGAATTGAATATGCTAGTGATTCTGAGTTGAAAGAACCCAAAAACACCGGGATCTGTGAGAATCGGGTTTTCGATATTTATTTCTGAAAACGCCTATATCGCCGTGTGCCTGCTATACTGCCACAATTCAAAATTTTTGATTTTCTGGATTATTGCAGATTCGTATTCAAAATTGTTCAATTTACGACCTTATTTCGAGAGCCATAGCAAAAAAGGTCTTTAAGAGCCTTTTTCTCACAAGTGGCCTTATGCATTTGACCATAAATTGTCAGACAATTCCCTGCAATACAGCCACTTTTGAGTTGTGGCTATAAAGCACACGTTTTAAATGAAGCTTTTGAGTTGCGTCCTAGAAAATAATAATTAGCTGAGTTACACATATTATTATTATCGCGTACAGTGATCTTGTTCCTATCAAAGTTGATATAAGTTCAAAAACTAAAACCCGACTACTACAAATCGCGCTCTAAAAAGTATGAAACAAGATAGAATTCTGATCTGAAGTTATCAAACAGGAAATATTATAAATGTTATAATTTTTTTAATAAAAAAATACAACGTAATAAAATGTATTACATTTTTGATATATTTACAGAGATATTCAAAGGATCGCCGTGCATGGTCGTATGCCACGATTATAAACTTTAAGGTAAAGTGGCATACGACCACAGCTATCCTCTGAATCTCTGTAAAAATATAAATAATGTAGTAAATTAAACATATTACGTTGTATTTTTTTATTAAAAAAATTATATCATTTATAATATTTCCTGTTTGATAACTTCAGATAAGAATTCTATCTTGTTTCATACTTTTAGAGCGCGATTTGCAGTAGTCGGGTTTTAGTTTTTGAACTTATTTTTTATTTAATTAATTTTGGGGTCATGACTTCGTTACAAACTACCTATTCGAAGTCACTTTATATTACTTTTTCGAGGGCATCCCCAGTACAGAAATACACGCAGAGCGCCACATATATCGGGCTGCGCTATCCTTTGGCATGGAGGCGCTTTCGGCGCCCAGCTTTGGAACGTGTACAGTGCGCCTCCTACGTCGGGCTACGCCCGACTCTATTACTATGAGGGCGCCGAAGGCGCCCGGCTTTGGAACGCGTAGAGCGTGTCTTGTACGTCGGGCTACGCCTGACTCTTTTAGTATAAGGGCGCCAAAGGCGCCCGGCTTTGGAACGCGTAGAGCGAGCTTCGTACGTCGGGCTACGCCCGACTCTTTTAGTATGAGGGCGCCTTCGGCGCCCGGCTTTGGAACGCGTACAGCGAGCTTCGTACGTCGGGCTACGCCCGACTCTTTTAGTATAAGAGCGCCCAAGGCGCCCGGCTTTGAACGCATACAGTGCGCCTCGTACGACGACGGGCTACACCCGACGCGTTGAGTATGAGGGCGCCGAAGGCGCCCGGCTTTGGAACACGTACAGCGTGCCCGCACGTCTTTTGTACGGCTGTTTCATGCATTTGCCCGGATTTGGTAAGCGTCCAGCGTGTCACGTATGTCGACACTTTTAGTATGAGAAAGTCGAAGTCGCCTGGCCTTGGACTACTTGCAGCGCGCCACGTACGTCAGGCTACGCCCGACTCCTCTAGTATGAGGGCGCCGAAGCCGCCCGGCTTTGGTACGCGTACAGCGAGCTTCCTACGTCTCTTGTACGGCTGTTTCATACATTTTGGCTGATCTGGACTTCTATACCTATTCACGTTATAAAATATTGCAGGTCATTAAAAAAAACACTATGTTAATAGCGGCCAAACAAATTTATTTTGCAAATACCTTCTTGTATCGCCGTAGTCGGGTAATACGCGGATAGAATCCAGAGCGCTTGTAGATTCGTAGTTCGAATTACCTACCCGATAAATTAATGTTTCATCGGGTGCATGCAAGCAAAGCCAGTCGCAAAACCTAACAATATTTATATATTTGAAATGTGCTAACTGAGCTCTTTCAAATGATATACATCACGTAATCATTACTTATTTTTATTTTTTTCGTTCGTGACTTTATGACCTCTAGAGGACGCCTTGTTAATTTTTTTGTGACTTCATATAGCCTATAACCAGCGGACGATTAAGATAATTCGAATGACATATCGTTTGTCAAATTATAATGTGTACTTTAGAAGTTATGAGGGAACAAATGAACATACATACATACATACATACATATCCACATACATACCGGTCAAAATCATAACCCTCCTTTTGCGTTGCCGTAGTCGGGTAAAAATAAAGGGATTTTAACTATTTTGGTGTTTTTATTTATATTTGCATGGTAACCTTTATCCAATAATTTTGTGTTTAAATTTGGCCGCATCTCAAAATCTTTAAAAAAACGTTTCTGCAATACGGCCACAACTCTAAATACCTGTCTTTCGGGCCTTGTTTCTTAAAAAATATACATTTCTTTTAAAAAGTGGCGTGGTCATAAGGAAGGTTATATCATTCCGAGTAAAAAAAGCTAAATTTTAAATTCATAGACCTAAAACTAAAGGAGTAAGATCCTATTAAACACCCTGAACTATACTCTCAAAACTTTGAGACGCGATTTCTCGAAAAAACGGTTTTTTGAGATGTGGCAGTGTAGCAGGCACACGGCGATATATGACTCATTTGTTAGAAATAACTTAGGTTTCTTATCAACACACTTCTTTAGAAATTGATTTCTTCCAAAAGTTCGCTGCAAATTGTCACTTATCTACAGATATACCTTTATATCGGCAAATTAATCTGATATGATAGAAAATATATCTTGATGATATATTATATTATTATATTTTGAAGTAATATAAAGCCCACTTAAAAAAAATGTTGAGCATTGAACTGATTGCGGACAGTTGAAGTGTACGAAAATGGCGTTCTACGGGAAAAACTTTAAGAAAACCAAGTTTGAAAACATTGATGTGCTCTTGGACGCGTTTAGTAAGTGCATTATTTTAACTATTTGTTGTGTGTCTGCGTTATAATAAAAACCGGCCAAGTGCGAGTCGGACTCGTGCACGAAGGGCTCCGTACCATAATGCAAAAAACGGCAAAAAAATCACGTTTGTTGTATTGGAGCCCCACTTAAATATTTATTATATTTTTTAAGTATTTGTTGTTATAGAGGCAATAGAAATACATCATCTGTGAAAATTTCAACTGTCTAGCTATCACGGTTCATGAGTTACAGCCCGGTGAGAGACAGACGGACAGACGGAGAGACGGACAGCGAAGACTTTTGGAGTTCCCTGGTGGGGCAGTACCGTTCATTAAATAGGCAAAGGTCTACCAAACTTAATATTTATTACAAATTCCAGAGGCCCCCGACAGTGTCCGTGGCTTAGTCAAGAACACCGACAGCGTTTCCCGTTTCGAGAAAAACCCCGACGGCTCCGTTCAATACATCGTCTCCAAAGATGGCCAGGAACGCTTCAACCAGAAGATGACTCAGGGTGCAGAAGCCGACTTCACCACTCCTGATGGCATTAAGACTAAAGTCAGCTGTCAGATCAACGATGATGGTGTGCAGACGGTCATGACTTTCCCTGATGGCGCTAAGCTTCATATGGACAGGGTGTTTGAAGGCAATACCATGAAGCTTGTAAGTATAAGCATATTGACAAAGATTACCTGGGAGTCTAGCCAAGATGACAATCGTTGATAAGAAATGCTAATCAAAACTTAATTGAGTAAATAGTCACGTGACTTATCGTAGCTTCTGTCATTCCGATTTTTTTAAATCGTTTGTTGATGTTCGATATTGTCATCTTGGCAAAGCCCCCTGAGGTAATTCTGTTGGATTCAGTACGATTCCTCTAGTGATTATACCCATAAAGGACAAATATAAATATAATTATAAGGCCGATATAGAGGTACATATATATGTATATGTGTTTGGGCGATATATAGCCGCCTAAAACTATCTGCAAAATTGTAAAATCTGTATTTATAAGTACCTAGGTACATGAAGATTTTGTGAATAGGTAGATAATTTAACTATGACTTTAATAATTGGACATTTCAGAATAAAACTTAAATATAATAAAACTATCAAGTAAGTAGGTATTTAATACCAAATGTAGCTGTATGAATTTAGGTATATTTTTTTCTTTCATTTTACCATTATTCAAAAAATTGTGGTAGGTAAATAACTTCTTAGATTTCATCAGGCAGGGCAGGACGGTAAATTAGCACACGAATGTCGTCAATTTCGTCATTTGTTTTAAGCAAAGGTCACGAAAAAACTAATTTCCTACAAAGAATTTCAAATGTTTTCGCTACCCCTTGCTGCGCCTGTAGAATACAAAAATTATTTGACAGGCTCATTTAAATACAAATAACTTTTTGTTTCAGATCATTTATAAAGAAGGTTCTGACCTAAAAGGTACTATTTTCTACGAGCAGGTTTGAATAGTTTAAAGCAAGTACGTATATTTGTTATTTTAAGTACGTACTAACAATACTATGGACCTTGTTGTCTGAAAATAATCGCATTTTATTTATTTATTTATATTATAGATAACATTCTACCGCATGGCTGGTCCCTTGGACTGGCCGGCGCTGGCCCATTGTGTACAGGGGCCTTTAGACATAAGTAGGTACGTTTTTTACTAGAGACAGAAAGGTTTTGAGTGTTATTTTTCAAATCTACTACATATATAATAACAAAAATGCACGTCACGTACCTATTTGTATACTAAGAAAACTACTGCATTAAGTTATATAATTAATTAAATTATGATTTGTAGTACCATTGTTTTATTTTAGTCTATAGCCTCTAGCCGCCCAGAGACCTATAAAAAGGTCTACTGTTCCATTCTAATTTGAACTTTGTGTTGACGAAATAAAATTTCATTTTCCTTGGCAAAGTTTGACGTATGGGCGGCTAGAGGATAGTGTACATACAGTGTACTTATTTTATAGGCTACTAGCGACCAACCTCGGCGTCGCACGGGCTTACAATACAAATTATATCTCTCCTTATAACCATCTAGATAACAACGTTAAGGCCGGGGTCGTTTTCACCCGCCGCCCGCGGCCGACAGCGGCCCGCCGCCCGCGGCGTCTGAATACTCTGAATGGTATGTTCGGGAATGCTCGGGAGTGGTCGTTTTCGGGGGGACGCCGCACGCGGCGGGCGAAAACGACCACTCCCGAGCATTCCCGAACATACCATTCAGACGCCGCGGGCGGCGGGCCGCTGTCGGCCGCGGGCGGCGGGTGAAAACGACCCCGGCCTTAACGTACCTACCTACCCAATTCAATTTTCAAAAGTAGAATAGACGAAGGAACTTATACCAACTTGAAAAAAAAAGCATTTAAACGAGAACGACGACAAATTCAGGAGCTTTTGTCGGTTTAATATTCATGTTTTAGATATTTTAAATATTGACATAGCCTCAAAACCACATACGATCGCGCAGACGTAGCACGGCCGCTATCGCCGAGCGACACTGACGCGGCGCCACTGTCGCTGCGATAGTGACGCTGCGCTCGGAAGTAAGTTCATACATTTCCATACTGCATAATACTGTCGCTCTGTCGCCGCGTCAGTGTCGCTGCGTTAGTGTCGCCGGAGCCGCTGTGCTCGGAAGTCTACCTAGCGAGCAGATTACCAGTTAGCCGGAAGATATCAGCCTGTCAGTTAAACGCAAAATTTGACAGCTCCTAAGAACTGACAGTCTGATATCGTCCGGCGACTTAGGTAGTCTGTGGGCCCCTTTAGGTACGCCCAGGCTCCGTGGAGCATGCGTTAGTAGTAGTAGTAGTAGTAGTAAAATACTTTATTGTACAAAAAGAAACATAAAACATGAAAGAACACACATCATTAGTACAAAGGCGAACTTATCCCTTTCAGGGATCTCTTCCAGTTAACCCTTGAGCAGTTGAGGGAGAATGAACGGTAGACATAAAAGCTGTACTAAACGGCACACCGCGCCACACACACCACACACTGTGCGACTGTGCGTTTTGAGGCCATAAAAAATATCCGATCCGGGTAATAACTTCATTCATCTGTCCCGCGAATCTGCTGTGCGTCGTCAACTGTTCCGTAGGCCAATGCATCCAACGAAGGTTTTTGCGAGAGCGAGACGAAGGTATCCATAGTTGTCCCGTTACCTGTGGAAAACGGAACCATGTTAAGATTCTATTAAGTTCATATTAGCGGTCTAACTGCCGTATTCGAACTTCAAAATATTCACAAGAGACGACACGTTCTAGATCCATTCTAGATACGTTATAGTTTAGATATCAACTAGTTCTCTGTTGCAGCGCAAGTCGGGCATCTAATGTCACTTTTACGTTAGAGAGTAAGATATCTATTAGACGTGAATTGGATCTCTAAGTTATATCCTGTGGAAATCGTTCAAGAGTATCTTCAGAATCGCGCAAATATCAAAGACAGGTTAGATCTTAAACATATCGTTATCGTATCTTGGTGATGATGTCTAAAATATATTTAATAGATGTCTATTTCAAAATCCGAATCGGGCCCGTAGAATGTATTGGATCCCATGGAATGGATGCATACCTATATATCACGACACGACTCTTCTCTTTCCGCATATACTCTAAAGAGTGTAAGATATCTATTAGATGTGAATTAGATCTCTAAGTCATATCCTGTGGAAATCGTTTAAGAGTACCTCCAGAATCGCGCAAATGTCAAATTTGACAGGTTAGATCTTAAACATATCGTTATCGTATCTTGGTGATGTCTAAAAGATGTCTAATAGATGTCTATTGCATAATCCGAATCGGGCCCTAAGTCCCTCTTAACTTGGCGGCAAGTGCATGCATTATTTCATTGTCCGCTAATCAGGTTGTTATATTGATGTGTCACTTATGTTTCTTACTGTCAAGTCGAGACGAAGAAGTGCTGGTGGCCTAGCGGTAAGAGCGTGCGACTTTCATTCCAGAGGTTGCGGGTTCTAACCCCGCCTCGTACCAATGAGTTTTTCGGAACTTATATACGAAATATCATTTAATATTTGCCAGTCGCTTTGCGGTCAAGGAAAACATCGTGAGGAAACCGGATTAATCCCAATAAGGCCTAGTTTCCCGTCTGGGTTGGAAGTTCAGATGGCAGTCGCTTTCGTAAAAACTAGTGCCCACGTCAAATCATGTGATTAGCGCGAGGAAGTAGAAGTCAAGACGAAGAAGTATGATCACTGTGAGCGCCTAAGTGGCTCCTCCAATGTTGATTAAGGCCTCGATTCGGATTTTGAAATAGACATCTATAAGACATCTTTTAGACATCACCAAGATACGATAACGATATGTTTAAGATCTAACCTGTCAAATTTGACATTTGCGCGATTCTGGAGATACTCTTGAACGATTTCCACAGGATATGACTTAAAGATCCAATTCACATCTAATAGATATCTTACTCTATCACTCTATCTAACGTAAAAGTGACATTGGTTGCCCGAATCGCGCTGCAAAAGAGAACTAGTTGATATCTAAACTATAACGTATCTAGAATGGATCTAGTACGTGTCGTCTCTTGTGAATATCTTGAAGTTCGAATACGGCAGTAAGTCCATGGGCGACGGTGACCGCTTTCCATCAGGCAGCTCGTCTGCTCGTTTACTACCACATTTAAAAATAAACGTACTTAACCCATTCTTCCGACTGGCCGCGGTTGCTCTGGAGTTGTCGTAACGGTCCAGCTGGTTGATCCCAACTATCCGGTGCCTTTTGTGGCTCCTCATGCAAAATATCCATCTAAAGATTTGTTTGAAGTGCCGGCTGAAACTGAACATAATTAAATTTAAACTCATTATCATTAAACAAGTTTATGGCAAAAATAAAAGAAAGGCCAGGTCAAGAGCACCCTAAACCGGCGAGCGTGTATGAGGAATGTTATGAATGTGAAGAAAGCGAAAGAGGTATGTCAGGATCGTAGCGAATGGAAATCTGTGGTCTCTGCCTACCCCTCCGGGAAATAAGCGTGATTTTTGGCACAAGCTTTTATCGCTGCCTGTACTTTTCTTTCGACAGGCAATTAATACTCATCGTGACAATTCTAACAACTCGAAACACAATTTGTTAGCGTTATTTCATCATAGAGTTCCCATAGCCACCTTCTATCATCGCTAGCAAAATTGTCAATAAAGCGCAGCTTCACAACAAGCACACATACCACACAAAGCTTCACAATAAAGAAATCTTGTCTTATCTTACTTACTTGGGTAAAAGCCAGTAGTAAATCACAGGGTTCAAGGTTGAATTCAGCATAGCCAGCCAGTAAAGAGAGATGTAGACGATACGCGAGTGTCTGTACAGCTTCACACTAGACCAGAACCCTTCAACTAAGAAGTAGACATGGAATGGAAGCCAGCATGTCGCGAACGATGATACCACGCATATCAGCATTTTGATCGTCTGTAACGTAGGTAAGTGGTTGACATACTTATATATGTCGGCGGCCGATCGTAGATCAGGCAGATCGTAATGTTCCTGTGTAATGTTTTGATGATAGTCACATGAAACCAATAGGTAGGATAGGTTCGTTAGGTTGCTTCAGATGCCTGAAGGGCAAACTGCCCAGAAATAGGAGCCTCGCGTAGCGGGGCTCCGTCGACTCAGGGAACGAGTTAAAGATTTTCACGTTTCACGATATGCCTGATCTTACGATCGGCCGCCGATATATATAAGGACCGGCCTTACAGGCAATAAGAAATTGGCGTTTGCGTCCGCACGGCCTGATTTGATCGGACAATTTAATCAAATTGGCGTAAAATTGTTCCCGTCTGGACAGGCCTTAATACTTACCCTTTTACGATCCTTCTGTATTTTACATTGTGCATCGTTACGTTCAACAATGTCTCTGGTGTCCCATAGCAAAATGCAGATGCAGTAATAACAGTAAGCCATGGAAAGAAAAGGCAGCAAATACGTGAAGATGAAATATAATATGTTGTACCTGAAAAAAAGTCTACTTTTACGCCCACAGATTACCAGTTCGCCGGACGATATCAGCTTGCCAGTTAAACGCAAAAGGTGACAGTCCCGAACAACTGACAGGCTGATATCGACCGGCGAACTGGTAATCTGTGGGCCCCTTAGCGCTCAGGTTAGGGTAGATATATCGATGCGCTTTCGGCATAATCCGTTAGGAAATAGCTTTAAGTCCGCGCAATAAGAGCGAACAAGTTGTCGACGCGTCGGCAGGTGCCGGCCGATGCGAGCAGGCCGCGTAGCCAAGATGCCGATCGCTTACGCTCCGTAGCGATCGAAACGCAACTGTCACTGTCGCACTAATATGGAAGAGTGATAGAGAGACATAATGGTTTTCGTTGTCGAAGCGATAGCGATTGTAACCTTGGCTAGGCCGGCTGAGCCGTACGATGACTTTTTTGCTCTTATTGCGCAGACATAAAGCAGTTTTTTCCTGTCGGATTTTGCCGATTCCGTTTCAACGTATGAAGTATGTATGGAGGAACCCTTAAGGGGCATGGCACACTGCTTCCGATTCGCACGACATCCCGGAGCTCGAAGCAACGTGCGAATAGGACGCAGTGTGACATAGGTACCCATACCCCTATGGGTACTTTAAACTTACACTAGGTATGCCATTTCTAATTCTTCGTCCCACTTGCAGACGTATCTGCAAAAAAACGTTACTACTTAGATTTAATATAGGTAGTGTTTAAAAGAGATGAGAATAAAAATATTATTTTACACTGTAAAAATTAGTGCACATCTGCATATACTTTGCTTAGACGGCCTTTTGACGTGATAGCCTCTTATTATAAATCGATGAACACCGGTAGCATGTACGAAAAAGTGTCACGTTGTGGACAGATCTCCATGGTAACGTTGTAGACAGTATATCTCCATGGTAACGTTACGGCCAAAGTATGCAGTTTTTAATCCATTTTTTCTTATGACCTTATCACGCAAAATTATAGTCCGTCTTAACAGACGACCGACTTTACAGACAACCATATTATTATTTTATTTTAGTTTTCAAGATTATATGAACAAGACCATTATATGTAGTTGTTTAAATATATACCTGGTGCTCTGATGTACACGGTATAAATGAAAGTAGATATAGTTCGGAACGCAGACGGTAAAACTGACTGCCACGATGCCCACCATGATCGTAGCCATCTTTCCTTTGGATTGCGTGGTACCCAATGGCTTGCATATGACTCTGTACCTGTAATGTAAGTAACAGTCATGTACAGTACATCTGGTGCTTTACGACACCCTGTGCTATAATAACCACATTACTTAACTACGTCGAAAAATTAAAGCGTCATATGTAGTGTAAAACGTACGATACACGTGCGAATAGGTTATTCGCAACTCGTGTTGATTTAAGACACTTTTGGTCGTGTATGAAACTCGCCAATCTCGGCTAAGCGTACCTAAGTGAACGCGTCAATGAAGTGTAAAATGAAGAGTTTTGCGCCGTGTCGGTGAAAGTCATTAGGAATGAAATGAATGAAAATGCGTGCATGTTTACCTCTCCGAATGAAAGATGACTCACGCTAGACCGGACCGTGCCCGGGCCTGACATGTCATTTTCTATGATGGCTGATAGGTGATCGCGTAGTGCTTTCCATAGAAAACGAAGCGTCGGAAGCTCCGGCCAGGCCCCGGCCCGGTCTACCGGTCCTTTACCTATCGATACTGGTCGCCAGCAGCGTGAAGACTGAAGCAGCGATGAAAGCATTAGACAGGAACTGGTTCATCTTGCACAAGTATTCGTTCAGCTCGTAGTCTTCGCTCCAGTGCCAACTACCTTCCAGCATGGCATAAGAGTTCCACGGCGTATTACAAACGGACAGCAGGAGGTCCGCTATGGCGAGGGTCACTGGAAATAAATGTTGACAGCTTAGAGCCGCTTGTAAACCAGGAGTTACCATGGCTACCAGCACAATTTGACCCTAATTTCTAAGCCTTCTGTTTAACACATTCACTGCCAGCCCTCTAATAGGCAAGCTTTCTGTTCGTAGGCGCTTTTCGCTACATACGGTTTCATGTTATCGGCTACGCCCGAGTTTCTCGCGTTGGAAGTGGATGTGTTTTCAGGCGAATCACACAACATTTTTGATAGTCAATAAAATTCTACTTCCATTGACAAGCAAAATAAACATCGCCCTTGTGAACGTGCCTAACGGCTCGGCCACGACATCGAGCGACTTGCGACGGCAGGAGCGATAACCATAGGTTGGAACGTGACACAACGATCGGACCTTTCGCTCCAACCTATGGTTATCGCTCCCGCCGTCGCAAGTCGCTCGATGTCGTGGCCGAGCCGTAAAACCGTCGAAACTATACTTTACTAGGGAGCGGCAAGTAAACAAATGCATTAAATATAATGCTTTGTCCTCCATTACGTTTTGACGACTTAGGGACCTCGATAAGTTTACGGAGCTGAATAAGTGGATATGTAAAGCCGCAAAATTTTATTTTTTATTTAGAAAGAAAAGATATAGAAACTTTCACTCCTTTTTTAACCCCCTTAGGGGTTGAATTCCTTAAAATCACTTCTTATCTCTTGTACAAATTATAAATGTAACCTGTACGGATATGATGGTCGTTCTTTTCCACATGACAGCGTGATAAAACGGTGTCCATCACTTTCTATCTCACGGTATTAAAAAGTGACAGATATTTTATCACGTGGATAAAGATGGATAAATCCATAATACGCCGGCTGGTGTTCAAATTTTATTTTTATAAATAGCTTTTATTTGTAGTTTCGGCTCGGCGTTGATGAATCAGTCAGTCAGTCAGCACGGATTTATATATACTAGCGGTTAGCAAATTATACACCTAAACTTCTCAAGAATCACTCTATTGATAGGTGAAAACCACATGAAAATCCGTTCATTAGTTTTTGAGTTTATCGCGAACAAACATACAAACAGACAGACGCGGCGGGGGGCTATGTTTTATGAGGTGTGGTGTAGTGATAGAATTAATTGGAATTAATTTTGTTTAAAGTCAAAAATACCAGTCTCTTCTGCCTTCCACATCATAGTTATACCGACAGTGACAGACTTTATGAAAAAGAAGATTTTAGCAGTTCAGCGGGCCCGCTCTCCGTGGGATTGCCAAATAAATATTCTCACAGACCATATTACATATAGTAAACGACACGATGTATTTATTAATTCAGTGACAGATATAGCAGAACTTACATATAGGACAATTAGTGGGATTCCTCCTCATCTTCCCGACGCACACCACGATACCAATGACCATCGAGTTTAACACTATGGCCAGCACCACTATGATAGTGAAAAGAGCGTAAAATAACCGCTTCAGGCCTAAAGGAAGAGGTTCAAAATCGTCCGAGGGAGAGGCAGAATCTCCAGGAATCTGGAACCAATACATATTTATTGGAACAAGCCTATAGACCGACCGCTTAAATAAATTTAAATTTAATTTGCAGTGAGGTGCGGGCGGCAGGCGTACCCGGCGCCCGCACTTTCCCCGCCGCCCTTAGTCATCCCTCCCCGTCGCCCCCGTACCGCGCAGGCGAGGACTCATTTAATGGCTCCTCTACACGATGGGCCAACTCCGGCCACTCCAAGGGACGCAGCCATGTGGTAGAATGAGATAGCAATATCACTTGCTCCCTCTAACGCATAAATGCGTCCCTTGAAGTGGCCGGCGTTGGCCCATCGTGTAGAGGAGCCATAAGCGGTCGGTCTATAGCCAAGATGAGAATCGTATCATCACGCTCTGCGATTGTTGTGTCATTTGAACCTCGCTAAATTAGTTGTTGAATACTTACGCTACAGAATTTCCAATTTAACAAGCTTAATTCGCTGACATAAGGGCTTTGGGACATATTTATGAGGTGATTTGTGCACCCATTTTTTTTTTGACTTGACTGTACTATCGGCCAAAGCGAGAGTCGACCAGTTTCAAAACAGTGTCGCTTGCAAACGTTGATTTTAGACTTGACCCGCCCCTAATTTGTTAACCAATGAGAAACAAAGATCCTTTTTTTGTTAAGTAACTGTCATTGTTCACAATCTTTACGTGGCTTGCACGTGTTTTGTCAAGTCAGTTGCATCTTGCGCATCTGAATCGCTAAAAAACCGGGCAAGTGCGAGTCGGACTCGCGCACGAAGGGTTCCGTACCATAATGCAAAAAAAAACGAAAAAAAAGCAATAAAAATGGTCACTCATCCAAGTACTGACCACTCCCGACGTTGCTTAACTTTGGTCAAAAAACACGTTTGTTGTATGGGAGCCCCATTTAAATCTTTATTTTATTCTGTTTTTAGGATTTGTTGTTATAGCGGCAACAGAAATACATCATCTGTGAAAATTTCAACTGTCTAGCTATCACGGTTCGTGAGATACAGCCTGGTGACAGACGGACGGACGGACGGACAGCGAAGTCTTAGTAATAGGGTCCCGTTTTACCCTTTGGGTACGGAACCCTAAAAAGGTGGCTAGAAAAAAGGTCAGTCGTCAAAAGATTTAATTTTATAACCGAAAATGCGAGGCAAGGAATTTGAGTTGGGTCATTAGAATGCATGATACAATTATAAGTGAGTGTAGCCAGATGTTTCTTGGTGGTTTACTTATACAGTATAAAAAAGCTACTCCTTTCGATTTCCTATCCATTGTAAATTGTACCGTATTGTTAGGCACGTTACGTTTATATTAAAAATTTAGAGTTACTGGTCAAATTTCTTGGACTGCATTTGAAAACGAACAGTAGCATGTCAACCGTCGTTGCACCCGATGCACAACAAATGTTTTATTGACTTGTCGGCTATTTAGCTTTGAGAATGTAAAACAATATCAGTTACAATTTACGTTTGAGTAGTATTGAATGCGGTCGAATTAAAAATAACTACGCGGACAAACTGGTAAAATATAAATGAACTCGACTTTATAGTTAAATCAGTAAGAGCGTTCAACTATTGTCGCCTAAACTGATGCTCGATTGTATTGGAATATGGGCGGTAAAATTAAAAGTAGTTTACAAGTGTCCTTTTGCGCATCTTCAGAGTGGCGTTATAAGTTATACTTATTTCCTAGTCTACAAAGCTATCAACACCATACGGGGACTAACATATTTTGAGCTTCCTGTTCCAACAGTTGGTGGTAGTGGTACTAGTCCAGGGCTCCAAAATATTAGGGACGTTCAGTCAGAATAGCGTGGGGGTTTTTCGTTGGACTGTCAAGCACCGAATAACTGCGTTTACCTGCTGGGGTCCTAAAGGACATGACCAGACGTTGCATTTCAAACAGATGACCGATACCCATACACATTTTTTTTACAAAAAACTTCAAGAGAAATTCTAGTGGTCCGCCCCCAAATTTCATTGGTGGACGAAAGGTGACGAGCCTTGGGCAGATGTTCCCGCTTCAAACAAAATGCGCCTTTAAGGTGGTCGACTCTGGCTTTGGCCGATAGTACCTAGTGTACCTAAACTTACCGATGTCATATTGTTACTGGTACCGTTCAAGTACGACACATTATAACCATAAATTAAAACAGTGGTGAAATTAAAGTTCACATGCTCGAGTGACATTGTTGTTAAATCTGAAACAAAAGAGAACTATAGTGTATACAACATTATTTGCGGTATTTGACGTCTGTCACTCACAACAGCAATACTACGTAAAATGTCTTGCACATCGAAATCACAAAGGAAAACAACTGCACTGCAAACGTTTACGTTCTATCGGTAGTCGTCTAAGTAAATCGATATGAATTTTTCATTTTTCTTTTAATAAAGGTAAGGAAAAGGTGGATAATTAACTGTAAATATAGATATATTTATCGTCACCTAACAGACAACAAATTTGACACAGAAATAACATAAATAAACTTTAAAATAGATCCCCAGTTAGTTTAGATTTTGACGATGGGTGCGACCTACTCGGTCGGTGTATTAAATGCATTTACCTTGCAGGAAAACCATATAATTCTAGCTTTATTTAAATCACAAATAAAAATTCATTATACGTCTCAATTCGATACCTCAGTCTACGTGCCATCCAATCGTAATCGCTTGCTGTGACAATCGATTTGGGTTAGTTACATCTCTATATACGTCAGTCACAATGTGTCAAATAACGCAAATAATATTGCATACAGTATAACATTAATGCAGAGATTTTTTTTTAAATGCAGAGATCCAAAGAGGCTCAATTCATTAAGAGCAATCTTGAATATATCCTATAATAACTATTAAGTAAAAATTTTAAAAAACCCCCTACGCTAAACTATTTTATGCCAAAAATGCCTTACATAATTGGCTACTTTCCTACTAGTCAAATCAGCTTCTTTTTTAGAACTGTCAAAACGATTTGCTAATATGGAATTTATATGAAAACGTGTGTAGTGACCTCACAGTCAACTCACCTATACATATACTTTTTATACATCCATCCGATTTCTTAAATATAAATTATGTCTAAAAATAACTGCTATCTATGTTTTTCTAATAATGATCTGGTGCTTTATTTCTTGCACGGTGTGAAATAATTTATTTTAAGTATAGGAAAGTACCCAATTTTGGATAAGAGCTCATACTCTTTAAACTGCTGGCTCGATTTCTATTCGATATCATAGCTAAGAACCACCGCAAGGAAATCACGATTCATTTTCACTTTAAAAAATCGCATCGTAATCGGACCTTCCGTTGGAAAACTACGATGCCACAGACAAACACACAGACCGACATTGGCGTAAAATATATTAACACCCCTCTTCTGCGTCGGGAGTTAAAATGTAAAGTTTACAGTGATACATCCACACTTCGACGTAGGTACTAAACTTACCAAAGATCAAATTCGGTAAAAAAATGCGGAACCCTAAAACTCGACAACTATCATTTGATGAAATCTCGAACCATAAAGGGGCCCACTGACTAACAGTCCGCCGGACGGCATCGGCCTGTCAGTTAGAACAAAATTTTGACAGCTCCGAACAACTGACAGGCCGATGCCGTCCGGCGGACTGTTAATCAGTGGGCCCCTTAAGAGCTCGTGTACATGTACATGGAGTAGTAAATAAGTTCAAATCACTCTTAAAGTATTCTGTCAAATGAAAAAAAATCGGACAAGTGCGAGTCGAAGTAGCCCACCGAGGGGGGCGGGTCCCGTATTTTAAGTATTTGTTCTTATAGCGGCAACAAAAATATATCATCTATGAAAATTTCAACTGTCTATCACGGTTCATGAGATACAACCTGTACGGCTACCATCGGTTTGGCATTGACGTAAACGCTATCGTGAACGTAATTTACTTTCTAATATATATCTCTATCGCACTAATATGTCAGTACGAGCGAGATGCGTAGAAAGTAAATTACGTTCACGATAGCGTTTATGTCAATGCCAAACTGATGGTAGCCGCCGTACTGGTGACAATTGTGACAGACAGACAAGAGTCGTAGTAATACGGTCCCGTTTTTACCCTTTGGGTACGGAACCCTGAAAACATAAATATTTTACGACAAGGCCTTATCTCGAGAAGAAGAAGAACTTGGGGTAAACCGCGCCTTTATGACGACAAAAAATCGAACAATAAATATATTCCTTAAATTAAATACCTACGTTGGTCGTGGGTACGTACAGTCGCCATCAGATATATAGGAGCAGCCAAGGAGCTCACAAATATCTGAGCACGCCTCTATTGTCAAGGCGATAGAGCGCGCGTTCAGATATTGAGAACATCTTGGCCGCTCCGATATATCTGATGGCGACATGTACAAGACTTGGAAAGATCTTTCTATATTCTATTCTATGTATAAGTAAGTGCACACACATATTTTTCATACAACACATATTTTTCGCTATCTGGACATATATGGCACTCTAATTAATAATGTAAAACATGGAAGATATTGCGATTAGTTTAAAATACCCCTGCGCCTTATACTTACTAACAGCCTTCTAGACTTGTCGGTATTGCGTAGAACGTAGATCAACGAAAGACATGTTTTACAAACTATTACTAAATAGAAATGTAGGTATCGGCTCGACTCGGAAAATGAATTAGATTTCTACTAGACTTCAACAAGTTACGATATGGATAATTTAAAGATATTTTGTAAGATATATATGTCAAATTTGACGTTTCCGCGATTCTGGAGGTCCTCTTGAACGATTTCGACAATTTATGACTTAGATATCCAAGTCACATCTAGTCGATATCTAATGTAGATCTAGTTGATCTCTAAATCGTCTCTAGATCTTGTGATTATCTCGAAATCCGAATAGGCCTGTAAGTATGCTTTCTACATTAGCGAAGTGGCGATATTTACGAGTTAAGTGCAGAAAATGGAGCCGTTACCATAACTAACGCCATCACGGGTTTCATGAGTGTACCTACAATACTGGCTATAGGATGACTCACGCTAAACCGGGCCGGGGCTGGGCCGGAGCTTCCGGCGCTTCGTTTTCTATGGAAAGCACCATGTGATCACCGATCAGCCGTACTTATACTTATTTCTAATATTTACAAAAAATGCGAACTTTATTTGATCAAGGGATTAAGGCACCTAGTAATGCAAAGATCCAGGAGGGCAATTCCAACCTACATCTTGGTATCAAGATGATATATTTTGTTTTTATTTGCGTATATAATTTACTCGCTCGTGCTCGTGTAACGTGAGCGAGACGCACGGATGAATAATAACAAAATAACATCAAAATTTAAGTTAGAATTGGCTTAACCACTTGACCGTGCGACGATAGCATAGTATCCGAAAAAAATATGCTCTTAACCGTCCGCGGGAACCTTACTATCCAAAGGAGTGGAAGAAAGAATTGATTTCATAGCCATCTAACGGAATATTTAGGCATTATTTACTAATTCTCTTGATGTGACAACGTAGCCTAACTAAATAGTTAGCTCTAAAAAAATTTAGATGGCAGTGTAGTTATAATTTTTGTAGAAAGTTGTGAATGCGCTGCGCGGGGCGTGAGTCGCTAAAAAAACCCGGACAGTTGACAGGAAAACAGTCTCGCGGGCCGGACGGTTGAGTGGTTAAAGTAAAAGTTTAATAGACATATTACATAAATGAAAAAAAAAACCTACAGTAATTTTTAAACAAGCGACAATACGTCTGCGAGCGATATTCCAAATTTTATAGCTTCCGGCAGGACTTGAACCCGCAACCTCCGCAATCCGTGCATTTGCTAATCTCTAAATGTGTCTAACCATTTTTAGGGTTCCGTACCCAAAGGGTAAAACGGGACCCTATTACTAAGACTTCGCTGTCCTTCCGTCCGTCCGTCCGTCCGTCCGTCTGTCACCAGGCTGTATCTCACGAACCGTGATAGCTAGACAGTTGAAATTTTCACAGATGATGTATTTCTGTTGCCGCTATAACAACAAATACTAAAAACAGAATAAAATAAAGATTTAAATGGGGCTCCCATACAACAAACGTGATTTTTGACCAAAGTTAAGCAACGTCGGGAGTGGTCAGTATTTGGATGGGTGACCGTTTTTGTTTTAGCTTTTTTTTTGTTTTTTTTTTGCATTATTGTACGGAACCCTTCGTGCGCGAGTCCGACTCGCACTTGCCCGGTTTTTTTATTCCATTTTTGTCCTTTAATAATTTGAAAACTATAGCAAACAAGAAATTAACTTTGTGAACAGACCTCCTGGGAAACTACCGCACCCTCAACAAGATGTGTGCAAATTAAATACCAGCTGCTTTTAATGGGATTAGGAGTCATGCCGACTTTTATAGCGGCTCGTAAATCTAAGTATGTGTGTCCTGGCGTTAGATCGTTTCAAGTGCAGTACATCACATCAAATACCAAAAAAATCATACATACACACATGCCATCATTTCATTATTTTTTTTTGGTATATCATAGTACCAAAAAAATGTGTGCTATGAATTGTGACAGTATAACTCATTGTCTCATATTCATGTATAAAATGTGTCATTGAACTTCGAATAACAAACGTGCGAAAAATTTTCATTATACGATCAAATGTATATAGTCCTCCTCATCGTTTTCGAAGACGGCGACCCCAGATAAACATCATGGACGCTGTCTAGCGTGAGCCCTTATGTGACTGGCCAGGCCGAACTTGGTCTTAAACACTCTATTGCACGTGTGACAATACAGTTGGCCAGCTTCGTTGAGCGTGTACACGTAGGAGGGCTTAGGTCTCTCTTTCCGTAATTGGCGTTTGGTGTCTAAGCTTTTGAGACGGTTATCCTCAAACATTTTGACACCGTTATGGATGGTAGAACGCCAAGATGACCTTCTTCCAGCAAGCTCCTCCCAATGCTCAGGGTCGATGGCGCAAGCGCTCAGATGCCGTTTGAGCACGTCCTTGTAGCGCAGGTGCTGACCACCGTGCTTCCGCTTACCCACTGCCAACTCAGAGTAGAGGACAGCTTTAGGCAAGCGGTGATCATCCATTCGAAGGACGTGCCCACACCATCTGAGCTGCCGCTGCATTAGTATGGCCTCCATGCCATACATTCCGGAACGACGCAGGACCTCGGAGTTGGGAACATGGTCCTGCCACTTAATCCTGAGTATAGACCGCAAACACCTCAGGTGGTAAGTGTCTAGTTTCTTTATGTCTGTTTTGTAGAGGCACCATGTCTCTGTCAGAGACATGGAGACGATCAAATGTACGTCGCGCGTCGGGACACCGTTTTGTCGAGCGATAATTTATCGCAGTGCCAATTTTTCGAACAAAAGTTCATCCCAAGCTGGGTGTTAAATGATATTTCTAGTTTGGTTAAAATAAAATTTCCATTTTCCAAGGCCCATTAGCTTCTGAATCTCCTACGAAGGAATGGAGTAAAACTGGCAGATGGCCGCCTAATAGTGAAAACCTTTCAGTAGGTACTTATCGTCATTATACCTACAATAGGCTATACCCAGTTTATCAGATGTCTTATAATATGGCTCTACATCATACTTCATTTAGTTATACCTAACTAAAGTATCATTCATTTTCGAATGAGAACCTCCGAGAACGTTGCCACGAAATCCCGATCGACCAGCAGATCAAGCGCCGTAACTGGATTGGACACACACTCCGGAGGGGCTCGACCATATACCTAAAGAGGCCTTAGATTGAAACCCCAAAGAAAGAGAAAGCGTGGCCGTCCCAAACAAACCTGGCGCCGTACGGTGTTAGACGAGGCGAAGATGATCGGGAAGTCTTGGAGCGAAATGAAGCGAGAAGCTCAAGATCGATCTACATGGAGAGTCGCTGTGGAGTCACAGTATAAAACAATGACACTGTTTACATACATCAGGCCGCGTAGCCAAGATGCCAATCGCTTACGCTCCGTAGCGATCGAAACGCAACTGTCACTGTCGCACTAATATGGAAGAGTGATAGAGAGACATTAAGCTTTTCGTTGTCGAAGCGATAGCGATTGTAACCTTGGCTAGGCCGCCTGTATTCTCTATTCCCTGTCAATAGAACGAAGATGTCTTTGCAATAGAATACAAACATAAATTAGCTTGCAAAAGCATTTTCCCGCCCGCCCTCAAAATGATAATATGAATAGTTACTTATTCCTCGTAGTCAGCTTAATTTTGCATTACCAAAGAAAAGGGAAAAATAAGCTTTCATAAAAAAACAACCAAGAACACACAAATTGTGAGGAAATACAGTCTGTGGATTCTTAAACACAAAAAGGAAAGGATATTTGAAATTAACTTTCTCTTGGACTTCCGCCATAATTGGGCATTCGAGGTAGATTTATTTGCCAGTCCAATGCCTACAGAAAAAGCTGGCGGGAAAAGTAATTTGGCAAGTGGACCTCGAAATTATAGGCTCCTAAGGCCCAAGGTCCTACCTATAGTACTTATTCAGTTCGATGAAAAATGAATCATATTCAATTGGAACAGAGTCGCATTTTGTTTTGTTTCGTTCAATTTTCAAACAAAACCAAAATGAACTTCATTCCCTGCACTAAAGGTTCGAATTTCGGTGGAAAATTCTGGATTTTTCATTTGTATGGCTGAGCCGATGATAGGAAGCTCGGTTTGGCGAAAATGATACAGCTTGTTATATTGAAAAAGTGTTAGATTATTCTGTCATTTGAAAAAAAGGTATTTTATAAAATAATTGGTTGAATATTAGATGGCTAACGCTGATTGGGTCGCGTCGCCAGGTCGTGTCAAAATAAGAGAAATACCATATAATTTGTTTTAAATAGAATCGGCCCCCTTGTCATAAAACTGCCATCACCAACTCCTAAGTCGTGTCAATAACATGTAAACGTGCAATTGCTGCGTATGACCTTTTTACGCACTTTTTACAGCTTTTATAGCTGAACCTAACGGTTTTACTTTTCCTTCATATATTCAATCGGAGAAATCGCATTGGAATACCTACTTTTTTATACGACCGTTGTTTTTATTTACGGGCTCGTATTATGGGATATGGGATTTATGTTCCATTTTAACTCAACATAACAAGCCTTAAAAATGTTGATAAACAAAAGTATTTACACAAAAAATATCTTTGGTGCACACTTTTATTTTTATCCTTTAAAACTAGAAATCCACACAATGCTAGTTTTAAGGTATTTATCTATGGGCCAATAGTTGCATTTTTCATTTCGCGCATGAGAGAAAGCCTGTGCCCAGCAGTGGGACGTATGTAGGCTGAAATAATTATATAATATATTTTCATTTCAATAAATGATTGCTATCATTTACCAGTACGTCTCGCTTGCGCCAATACCTACATGTACCTTGTATGTATGAAAAAATACGAGCAAAAAGGGTCCATGCCTACAGGGTCCTTGTGCTCCATGTGCATAAGGACTCTTCTCTGATGGAAAATCACATATATTTAGATCTATAGACTTTTACAGAAATGGTACTGTAAAATGGGGTGAGTTGGGTGAAATTTGACTTTCAAACCTCGATAAAAATTTATTTTTACATGTGAAAACTGAATGGTGTAAGTATATAATAAGTGGTTCGGACGTTTGTATTTTATTTTGGGTAGTTCAATTTCATAACTTTGACGATAAATAGGAAAACCCACCTCACCCCGTAGTGCCGTATTTGGGGTGAGAGTTTTTCATACAAAGGTGATTTTGGAAGATTGTTGGATCGATTTTTTTTTTATTATGCGTTCTACTATAGCCCCATTTTAAATTGGAATACATTATTTTTGTAGCAGTAGCCTTAAAATCCCTGCTCACCCCCCTCTCAAACCTTCTCTCCCCATTCATAACCCAACTCTCCCCGCGAAACCTACTCACCCCGTTTTACGGTAATAAAACAGACACAGTCCTGATTGATCAAGCAGATGCCTGTACCGAAATTTACGACGTCTGAACAGAGGAAATTGATTTACGGTAGCAATAAAAATATGATTTGTTATAGTTTTATGTGTTGACGGATACTTTTGCACATAACAAGCTAAAAGGCACTAACATTATCTATTTTTATATTTATTTAATCCAAGGGTCGTATTCGGTAGTAAATGGCAGTTATCAAATTAGTTGTAATACTTGTAATGTTACGAGTCCCGACATCGAACTTTTCTTATTGAATTTTAAAATGGCTGACTCAATAAGCGCTCTTGAACGGAAATCAATATCATCTGTGGTGGTAGTTTTTAAAAAGCCTGTACCCCTCGGGCAGTAAGACGCCTCGAATACAACTTGGTCTCTACCTAGTTACTTATATATTGGGATATAGTATCTGCTGACAATTGGGATTGATTTGGGCTGATTTAGACGATACGAGAACTCGCATGCGACTTTCATTACATTGCGGTTTTGATCGGTCGGTTGAATTGGACGTACCTTACTAAAAGTCCGCAATGTAACTAAAATCGCATGCAAGTTCGCGCGCCGTCTAAATCAGCCCGATAGGCAGAGTTGATTGCAAATCCGATTGAAGATGTCTAAATGAAGATTGGATGACTGATCCGTCAATGTCGTCAATGGGCCTATGGTCCCACCGCGAGCTAGTAAGCTATGAGCTATCGGCTATAAACACGAACAAAAGATAAGCACTCCCGTGTAAATAAAAGAGACACGGCGATATTTATAGCTCACCGCTGGGCGAGTAACTATAAATATCGCCGTGTCTCTTTTATTTACACGGGAGTGCTTATCTTTTGTTCGTGTTTATAGCTGATAGCTCATAGCTTACTAGCTCGCGGTGGGACCAGTGCCTAAAACCAAAGATTGTGATGGCGGACCACGGTTACTACCTATAATATATACATACTGTGTCAATGAACTTACTGCCCCATTGTTTGAGTGCAAATTAAGTAGTTAATTCGTTAGTACTCGTAATTTAACTACCCTACGATTCAGTCTAATGTAAAATATGGGTACATACAACTTACTCAAAAATAGGGATGTAACGATACCGATACCGATACGATATATCGGCCGATATAATCGGCAGACCGATATATCGGCATCGCCGATTTAAATTCAGCCGATATTACAGTTTGAAAAGCGCGCGACACGAATGACGCTGCTAATAATTTGAATACACTTTGTTTCCATAGCAAATAACCCTCCTTTTCCGTTGCCGTAATCGGGTAAAAACTACCTAAAGTGAACTATAATTACTGATTTGGATTTACTTTTGCATTGATTGCTTGGTGGTTACCTAAATAAATGTTTTCTTTGATTTTGATTTGGCATTTTTCTTTATTAGTTTTACAGTTTTTCACACTTCACAAAATCGAGTGTCTATTAATACATATGTATGTTTTATGCATAATAAGTATATAATTCCTTACTTGTTATATCTATTAGCTAACTACTGTGCCATTGATATCGGTATCTGTATCGGTATCGCCGATTATTTACTTCAAAAATCGGTATCGGTATCGTATCGGTAAAATCATGTATCGTTACATCCCTACTCAAAAATATCTCCCATAGTTCTTAATTGGGTATAATAAATTATTTTACAATGTGTACGAAATAAAGCGCCAGATAATTATTAGAAAAATATAGATAGCAGTTATTTTTAACCACAATTTCTATTTAATCAATCGGATTGAAATATAAATAAAAAGTAGGTGAGTTGACCGTGACGTCACTATACACGTTTTCATATAAATTCCATATTAGAAAATCGTTTTGACAGTACTAAAAAAGAATCTGATTTGTCTAAATAGTGGGAAAGTACCAATTCGTAATACCGTGGGGCTTAGTTAATTTGTGTAAGAAATGTCCTATAATATTTATTATAATATTCATTATTTGTAGGTATACTTACTAAAACTTGTATTTCTTGAATCGTTTTAAAAAGTACTTTAATATCTAAAATTATTTAAAACACTATTTATAATCACATGGAAATTATTTAGTAATGCACGTTAAAATTGAATTAAAAAATGACAAGCTTTAAGTAACAATATAAATTTTCACAATGTCATAACAAAATGTAAGTTCATCAAAGTTAGGCCGCGAAAGAAGCGTATCCCGGTTCCCGATACAAGCGTGCGAAAGGGCAGTCGATATAACACTGTAGGCGGGAAACAGCCCTTTTCCCAGACACGACCAAAACACACCCTTATCCTGCCTACGTCACTATCTCCGCTAGCTCAAGAACCGGACACCTAACAATTGAGTTGGTTTAATATCTTCGAAACATAACTACGATAACTGTCTTTCTATAACTATGATGAATTGACAATGTAAAATTTACTTGGAGCTGACAATAAATATAAGTTTCTCATCTTTAAAAAGCTGTGTTTTACTAAGGTGGTGGTACTAGTGCTCGACATGCTAATGCCCAATTAGATGACACCCTGCTGTCACCTCACCTGTATTGACAATGACTTAAGTTTCAAGATGACATATACTGGGACCGCGTCGAGCACCAGTACCACCACCTTATACAGATAATATTATTTTCACTTCTCATGCTCAAAAAGTGCACCTTTATGTCGTGCGTAGACGACATAAAATCGCATTTTATGCTCTAGAGCATAAATGTAAAATTTTCTTCTAAGACTAAGGTAATCGGTCTCAATAGCCAAACAGTTAAAAGTGTTAAAACATATTGGACAATTTTACTGAGCAATAAAATTGTGTAGATGACAAAACTGGTTGTATTATTTTATTTTTGCTACAATTTATTAGAAATCCGTATTTTCTGTCATTAAATTTAGTAAATCACATAAAATAGGAGTCGATTATCGTTCAAAAATGCTTCGAAATGTTTGACTTGGCAGAAAACCAAGCGTCTGAAACTCTGATCACGTGTTGAAAATTAAAAAAAAATTAAAAAGTTAGTTGGCGGGAATTGGTTATGTATTATGTTCTTTCGCTTTACGACAATTTCGTGGTGTAAATTGCCGTGAAAAATGTGTTTTATTTTCCTCTCAATCGAAGTGAAAAGCAGAGTGTACAACAAGGGCATAAATGTCCATTTTTACCCTCGTCTACTATTTTGGTCTTCACTTCGCTCAGACCAAAAAATTGCCTCGGGTAAAAATGGGTCATTTTATGCCCTTGTTGTACAATCTACTATTAAAGGTTTAAACTACATTTTTTAAACATCAACTTCCTTGTATTCAAATTGTTTCTACCAATCTTATATTAAAATATCCCTCCCCCTAATAGCATTTTCTTGTAGGGATTTTGTTGGGCCTTTGTTTACGTATTAGTTGGGCAACCGTTATATTTGGCCGTACGATTTGCTGGAGGGCCCTCGACAAAGGCCCTCCCGAATATTCCCAACAGAGGGCCATTAGAGTAATTTTTTCGTTGGGCCTATTTAAATAAATCATACAATTATTCAACGGTGGTGGTTTTGGTTGGGCCGTGGTTGGGCCTATACACATTTGTTTGATGGTTGGTTAATTGTTACATTTGGCCGTACGATTTGCTGGAGGGCCCTCGACAAAGGCCCTCCCAAAGATTCCCAACAGAGGGCCATTAGAGTAATTTTTTCGTTGGGCCTATTTAAATAAATCATACAATTATTCAACGGTGGTGGTTTTGGTTGGGCCGTGGTTGGGCCTATACTCATTTGTTTGATGGTTGGTTAATTGTTACATTTGGCCGTATGGCTTGCTGTAGGGCCAACTGCAAAAAAATAAAAAAGGGCAATTTTTTCGTTGTGCTTCTGTTTGCAAATTCAACAATTACCCATCGGCAAGTCAGGTAGGTCGGTAGGTAGTCGTGCACCAGGTTGAAGGCCCAACACAGCTTGTCCCACAAAGGGCCAACATTGTATCTTTAACGTTGGGCCTTGTGTAGGATTCTTACAATACTACCGTAGGTAAATAGTTGTGTAATTTATAGTGTGCCTACAGTCTAATTATGTAATGGGCTTTTGTTTACGAATCCTACAGTTACCCTACGTTAAGTAAGTGGTTGTGTAATACGACGTTGGGCCTTTGCTGATAAATATTACAATTACACTACGGTAGGCATTGGTTGTATCCACATGAAGGCCCTAGGCAGCAGTTGTTGTTAATCTTCTCTGTATCGTTCCAATTTTAGTATACATACAAGTTAGAGTGTATAGTAAGTGTACGAAGCAAGTACACTTACTATACACTCTAACTTGTATATATACTAACCGCACTTCGAAACTTCGTAAGCGAGATTTATGTTTTTTGAGATTTAAATTGAGAAAATGTTGGTAAAATACAATTTTTTTAATTTATGTATAAATTTTATAGTTAAAGCTATTAGATTTATAAGTTACTTTAAAAAAATATTATGATTATATCCGGAATAATCGAGAAAATAACTATAACTTCGATGTTTGGAGACAGTAACGCCATCTAGTGACGCCACAAGTAAACTCAACTGGTATTGTTGGGCATCAGTACCACAGCCAATGTTGGTAAATGCGATATTTGTGCTCACTGGGCCAACGAATGTTATCGTTGTTTAGCCACCGGTACCAAAATACACAAAGGCCCATTGTTAGGCGTCAGTGCCACAGCCAATGTTGGTAAATACGATATTTGTCATCATTGGGCCATCGGATGATATCTTTGACTAGCCAACGTTACCAAAATACACAAAGGCCCATTGTTGGGCATCCGTGCCACAGCCAATGTTGGTAAATGCGGTATTCGTCACCATTGGGCCAACGAATGTTATCGTTGTTTAGCGAACGGTAGCAAAATACACAAAGGCCCATTTTTGGGCCTCAATGCTACAGCCAATGTTGGTAAATGCGATATTTGTCGTCATTGGGCCATCGTATGATATCGTTGATTAGCCAACGTTACCAAAATAAACAAAGGCCCATTGTTGGGCATCAGTGCCACAGCCAATGTTAGTAAATGCGATATTTGTCATCATTGGGCCATCGGATGATATCGTTGACTAGCCAACGTTACCAAAATACACAAAGGCCCATTGTTGGGCATCAATGCTACAGCCAATGTTGGTAAATGCAATATTTGTCGTCATTGGGCCATCGGATGATATCGTTGATTAGCCAACGTTACCAAAATAAACAAAGGCCCATTGTTGGGCATCAGTGCCACAGCCAATGTTGGTAAATGGGATATTTGTCATCATTGGGCCATCGGATGATATCGTTGATTAGCCAACGTTACCAAAATACACAAAGGCCCATTGTTGGCCATCAATGCTACAGTCAATGTTGGTAAATGCGATATTTGTCGTCATTGGGCCATCGGATGATATCGTTGATTAGCCAACGTTACCAAAATAAACAAAGGCCCGTTGTTGGGCATCAATGCCACAGCCAATGTTGGTAAATGGGATATTTGTCGTCATTGGGCCATCGGATGATATCGTCGATTAGCCAACGTTACCAAAATAAACAAAGGCCCATTGTTGGGCATCAGTGCCACAGCCAATGGTGGTAAATGCGATATTTGACATCATTGGGCCATCGGATGATATCGTTGACTAGCCAACGTTACCAAAATACACAAAGGCCCATTGTTGGGCATCACTGCCACTGCCAATGTTGGTAAATGCGATATATGTCATCATTGGGCCAACGAATATTATCGTTGTTTAGCCAACGGTACCAAAATACACAAAGGCCCATTGTTGGGCATCTGTGCCACAGCGAATGTTGGTAAATGCGATGGTGGGCCAATACAAAATTAACGTTGGCTACGGAACGAACCTCATCCCAACGTTTTCCCTACCGTTGGCACCGTGGGCCCCAACGAAAATGCTACTAGGGCCGGTAGTAATTTTTCCGCTATAAAAAGTAGTTTAAGCCACTCGTTCAAGCCGATTACGTCCGCCCATAAACTCTTGATATGTTGAAACTTTTGTCACGTAAAAAAAAAATACTTATGGCTTCTTTTTTATGTTTTATAGCTTAAAAAGATTCTAACATAGCATAACGCATCTTAAGCGTGAGGGTACGCGTGTTAAAATGAATTAAATTTATAATTCTTACAACCAGTTTCAGCGTTATACTTATACAGAATGAAACATTTCTAGAGACTAAGCTGAAAGTATTCCTAGTGTTATCTAAGTGATCTACAATCGAGTTATTATAATCGTAAAGCTGGATTTAAAAGTATAACAAAATCATTAAAATTAAATATTTTTATATCAGTGACAACCCTACAAAGTTATTTACATTTTAAATTGACACGTCATGTCATTCAATAGGATTAGGTTCTTGCTAGGGTTGAAACTTACAGATTTTCGTACTAGGTAATGTTAAACATAACTTTTTAGCTTGTAAGATTTTACTATTGTATGTATGTTAGTTTGTAAGGTATGTATATATGGGCCTTAGTTGCCTGATAATAAATGATATTTGATTTTTGATTTGATTTGATTTAAACAAACTGAAATATATAAATACACAAAATATACCGATCTAATTGAATTAAATTCATATTTCTGTTAATATTAATTATTTTTTACTGTTTTAATTACATGTTGAACCAATAAACAGGTTTTTATATCACCCTAAAAAAAATAAACAAACTGTATCTCAAAAACGGTTATAATAAGTGAAAAATAAAGTACGTAGCCTGAAAAATTCCCGATTTGCTTAAAAGTCCTTCGTTCTGTTCCACCCTATTATATTATTTATATTCAATTATTCACCCAGTGTAAAACAGCTTAAATACTACGCGGGATGTTTCATGCTATCTGCTTCAGATGTCTATTTAATGATGCAAGAATTGGAGTAGAAACTCGAACCGCTAGGGAGGGTATTTTTTTATGACCCTATACACCGGGTGTGGCCTGTAATATGAGCAAAAAATTTATCTGTAAGCTGTACTTCTCATACTGATCAACATTTGTTCAGCGACTTTTAAAATAACTTGTGGTTTGATTTTTTATACACTTTAAAGTTTATTCTGAGACGTAATGTATTGCGAATTTTGTTATGTTTAAGGCGTGACAATCAAAGTCAATCACTATGATATGGCGTAGCGATGGCGTCCATTGAAGATAATATTTATTTAGTATCAAAAATAGAGTCTAAATACTTCATAATTTTTAAAAGTTGTTGAAATAAAGTGTCACCGTTTGAGGAGTACAATCTATGTTTAAATTATTTGCTCGTGTTACAGGCCACACCCGGTATATAGTTACAAATTTCAATCCGCTCGCATGATCTGCCGGGGAGTAAAAATTATTTCAAGCCCATAAAATGTTCACTATGATATAATAAATTATAAATACCTACCAATCAGTTCTCCAATTTCATAAGTAGGATCAAAGAGAATATATAAATATATAGATAGTAATATATAGAATAATAAATAGATAGTAAAGAGGGGTCTTGTCATAGTAAATTTTGTAGTCACAGTAAATTTACTGCCATTTATCGACACACGACTAAAATTCAAAATGAAAACTTATAACATTATCAAAAAATGTATATATATGTATAAATGATTTTATTATTTTTATATCACTTTGACCCATGTTCATATTGTTCATTCACTGATATCTATGTGTTAAAATTATTAAATATGAAACGGTGTCGTCACGCCATCTAGCCGAGCATAGGCCAAAGGTGTGTGCGCCATCTATCAGAGAAGAGAACGACTTTTTCTTGATTTCCGAGGCACGTTTTTTCATTAGACTTTATTCATCTTATACGAAGTTACATATGTCTATGGTAGGATTAAGAGTACACTTACACACACTTTACATTTATACATTTCTGGGTCTTCAAATTATATAGCAATGTAGGCAAATTGCAATTACGAACAACGCAGCGCACTGAATGTTTTCCTCTTTTGCGACTGCTTCTAACACAGCTCCGGGAATTTCACCACTCACCTTCTGTCACTTTCTCGTGTCAAATAGGCCCCCATATTGTATAAAAGCCCTTCAACGTGCACACTAACGCCACAGCTAAATAATCGTAATTATTTAAATTTAACGAAAGATATTGAAAAAAGGGGGCCGCTGCGTACTGTATTGTGTATTTAAGTACCTTTTGAATACATCAAACTAGTGTATTTAGTGTGCACGTTTCTTCCATGTGTGTATCCGATCACGTACTTAATAAGATATGATCAATCGTGTCTGATCAAATATGACAATGGCCAGATTTGGCCTAGTTTTATCAGCCATCCTTGACCTCTCTCTGTCTACGGTAATATTGGGCCAAATTCGACACGTACAACTGTCAGATTTCGCATCCACGTCAAATCAACAGTTGATTTTATCGCATACTGAGTGTTGATTCCATCAACGGTGGATAATATCATTGGGTACAACCAAAACTCCACTCTAAACTAAGGGTGGTTCGGTTTGGTTTGCTTGTCACCCTAACTGTGGATTGTTAATGTCAAATTTTGACATTGTACGTATTCGAGAACTTATGATTTTTCCCACATCAACGGGAGATCAACACGATACGTCAAACGTCGCTTGTCGAATAGGGGTCATTGTTTCTACAGAGGTTCATACGTGTGGTGTGCATGACTTGATTAGTTGATCTAAATATTTTATGGCCAGTTTTATAATTTATCGTTTTATAATATATTTTTTTTTAATTAATCGATTGCTTATAATGGTTTTAAATTGTGTATTGCTTGACATTTGTATACCTAACTATAATCAATTGTTATTTTCCTACCCTACTTACCTGGCGATCATAATATAAATTTGTATAGATTATGTTTGTGTAATTTATATCGTAATTTCAGATTATGAAACACATAAATAAATCTAAATCTATATATTTTATAACTGAAAAATAATGAATAACAGTAAGGAAAGTTGCTCAAAATGTTATTTTATTGAACTGTCCTTATTCGCAGTCGGCGCAGTCCATCTAATAAGTTCGGTCTATTATCATCACCAAACGTCGGACTATAGAGGGCAGTTTGAGGGCAAGGTAAGGTTTACAAAAAAATCTTAACTTACGAGTATTATAATGTACCTAGTATTTGTAACATAGTTAATTAAATTAGTTACCCGTTATCATTATCAGACTATTCAATCTTGTTTTTATTTAAAATTTAAAGGATATAAAAAAAATAAACACCTAACTAACGTACAGCCTTAGAGCCGTGTTCATAGAACTTGACATGCCCAGTTAACTCATTTGTTTTGTTCCTTTCTCACAGCTGCAATTGTCTGAGTGACGGATAAAGCCAAACGAACTTTTTCGCCATTTTGACTTATGTGTAGTCCAAGTACGTTTATAAATAACGCAGTTAGTTGCTATGATATTTGGAAATTCACATTATAAATACTAGGTACCAAATACTAAGTACAAATACTCGAACGTGAATTGATTGATTTGCGAACCTTACCTATCATTCTGACATGCCACGAAAATGCCCGCTGGAGTCCGACGTATGATCATCACTTAGATTTTTACCTACCTACTTTACTAAGGGCCACTTGCACCATTCCACTAACCCGTGGTTAAGCGGTTAACCCATTAGCTTAATGTCAAATTGTACTAGTAACCATGGTAACGCCAGGTTTAACCAGTTAAACCCGGGTTAGTGGAATGGTGCAAGTGGGCCTAAGTTTGAACCGGACCAGGAACGTTCTAGCGTGCGTCATCCTAAGATCCGCGTTTACTCAAATCGCCCATTCGTATCTAATGCGAGGCTCAGGGCCCGATTCGGATTTTGAAATAGACATCTATTAGATATCTTTTAGTCATCAGAGTCATCACCAAGATACGATAACGATATGTTTAAGATCTAACCTGTCAAATTTGACATTTGCGCGATTCTGGAGATACTCTTGAACGTTTTCCACAGGATATGACTTAGAGATCCAATTCACATCTAATAGATATCTTACTCTATCTAACGTAAAAGTGACATTGGTTGCCCGAATTGCGCTGCAAAAGAGAACTAGTTAATATCTAAACTATAACGTATCTAGAATGGATCTAGTACGTGTCGTCTCTTGTAAATATCTTGAAGTTCGAATACGGCAGTCAAACTCTTACTTATCCTATTATATACAACGCGGCCAGCATAAAAAAAACATGAAATAATGAACATCCTCCGACGAAAGTCCTTATCAGCTTCCCTAAAATGTAATTGTTGTTCAAAAACTTTTCCGTCGAAAATAACATTCCCAAACATGAGTAGTTTAGATGCTGGTCCCCTATTACAAGAATACTGACGAAGAAAAACTGGACCTATAAGAAAACTTTTAGTTCGAACGTGTTAGCAAATACAGACTTTATGCTTCCAGAAAGTGGGTTTGAAATAGAATGACAAGGCTACACAGTTTTGGGACCAGCAGTACAAGGATGAGGAATAATGATTGTTTCCTAAATGAATAAATTTCGAATGAGTGACCATGGTTATTGATAGCCACGTTAATCCGGGATAGAGACGAGTTAGAATTTAGACTTACATCTTCATACTAAATACATGTAATTATAGGATGGTATTGTTTAGCCATAATTCTAATTGATGCCTACTACCTAAACGCACACAAGTTTACCTTTGTGTAATATATTTTTTAATACAGTTGCTCAAAAAGTGCTACTTTACGTAGCTGTTTAGCGTGCGGAAAGTTGGTTATCTCGAACTAGTGCTTTTTACTTTTCCAATTTTTTTTAATTTATACTTGTTCCAATTCACGACTACTTATTGATGAGTGTTAATATTAGTTTCCTTTAAACGTCGTAATCAGCATAAAAACCTACCGTTAATGTAAGAATACGAAAAATATTACATATTTCATATTTAATTACTTACCTCTTCATCATTATAACACGTTTATTTTTTAATATTCAATATTGAAAATTCCGTTCTTAATAAGTTGACTGAATGGAACGGAATAGCTGCCAAACGCCCATAGATATAATATACTTAAAGACGACGTCTAACCGAGCTGTCACTGTTACCACTTTTGTTTAGTGTACGATTAACAATGTTTTTCTTATTTTTTCGCAACTGTATTAAAAAACGTCGTTCGATACACGTGCGGAAATGTCATTCTTCACTCGTCCCGAGTCTTGCCACTCGCCTGCGGCTCGTGGCAAGATATCTCGGTACTCGTGGAGTAATGACATACCTTCCGCACTAGCATCGAAATGTACTATTTCTCTAGCTGAGATACAGGATTTTCCTCTAGTTAGTTAAGGACTTCAGGTCATTAAAAAGACGTACTGTATAAGATATTATTAACCTAATGTTAAATGCATGACTGTGTTTTTCTAAACAAAGATTCTTAATAGTTCGAATCCCGCGAAGGGCATTTATTTATGTGTTCACCAAGTGTTCCTTTAGTAACCACAAGTCCCACAACACAAGCCTTAAGGTGACAGTCCATTTCCAACGACAGCTGCATTACTGTTCATTTTACTATGGAAATTGACAATGACAGCGACGCGTTCAGTACCGGTAGTGGAGCTGCAGCTGCGGTTAGAAATGGAATGTTACCATTACTGTGGGACATGATCGATTTGTGTAAGAATGTCCCATAATATTTATTTATTAAATCTTAATTGCACGATACGTGAATACAAATGGCGGACTTTATTTATTGATTCGCCTATATGTGCCAATATGCTAGTTTTGTGATTGTAAAAGCAATTAGCGCATTTTTGTAATTTTTTACAATCATTTTCAGGGCTGTACGATAGTAGCGATCTCTCATTCTTAGTAGTTTCTTACTGAGATACAGTTGCTCATAAGAAATCATGAGTTTTGCTAACAAAGTGGTGATAGTGACGGGAGCAAGCTCGGGCATCGGCGCGGCGACGGCGCTGATGTTCGCCGAGGAGGGCGCCGACGTGGTGCTCGTGGCGCGCACGCAGGCCAAGCTCGCCGCCGTCGCCAAAAACATCGAGGCCCTCGGCAAGAAGAAGCCTCTTATCATCCAAGCCGATCTCTCCAAGGAGGCTGACACTGCCACCGTCGTCCCTAAAACTATAAAACATTTCGGACAACTGGATGTGCTCGTCAACTGCGCCGGAATGGCTTCAGAGGGATGCTTGCTAGATGGCAAGGCGTTACAAGCGTACGACGATGTGATGAGGACCAACGTAAGAGCTGTGATCCAACTGACCAGCCTTGCAGCGCCTTATCTGATCCAGACTAAGGGAAATGTGGTCAACATATCCAGTGCAGCAGAACTGCTGACCAGAAAGATACCTAAAACGCTGATGTTCTATGCCGTGTCAAAGGCGGCATTGGGGCACTTCACGCGTTGCGCTGCCTTGGAACTAGCGTCTTCAGGCGTCAGGGTAAATTCCGTGAATCCCGGGCCGGTGGAGAATGAATTCATAACCAACAACAAGCTCAGCAACGCCAATGAGTTAAAGGGAAGGCTGGCAGGCTATACTGCATTAGGGTATATAGCTAAAAACGACGAGATTGGACGCGTGATTTTATTTTTGGCGAGTGATAAGGCGCGGAGTATTACTGGCTCAAACTACGTAATTGATAATGGATGCCTTTTAAACTGAATATTGTATACCAATACAACAAACGAGGACATTATGTTTTTGTATAACTTTATTCTAAACGTAGAGGTGGTGGTGGTGGTGGTGGTAGGTATGGTATAAATTTTAAATAACTCACTTGTTTTATTTACGATAATTACCTTCCTAATATCCTATTTACTAACTAAACTAATATAAACATCGATATCGAAACCGTCGATAAAAAATCATTCGACCCCAACGAAAAAGCAACGTCAGTGCGACAAGATAACGGGGTTTATTTATAAAACTGGAAAACCAGATAAAAATGTACAATTGTCTATAATTATTTCAATTTATTGAGTACACCCATCTCATCTAGAAAATATGAAACTTTTCTATGCGACTATGTTACTCGTTTACTGTGCCTACTCGTTTCATACCTGCAATACGGCACCGAAGCTATAAGCTTTTTTTTACAATCCGTTACTCGAACAATAATATAGGCCTTTGTCCTTTAGTACATCTGCATGAAATAAGATCTTTTCCGAGCAAGTGTGATGAAAACGAAATTACTAGTTAGTTACACGTACAAGAAGGCCTGATAAAGCCAAGTTATATACACATTTCTCTAAGTATATTCTGACGCCTGGTAAGTAAGTACAAAAAGAAAGAAATAATGGTAACCCTCTTGTGGGACAACGCTATATTCATTTTTAAAGTTTATCGAAAGCCTACCACAAAACGTTACTTTCGTTGGTTTGTCTTGCCTCTTTTTCGCTCGAATATGCAAGAGTGATAGAAGCAAAACACGAAATTTCGATTTCCGATTTTCACTCTAGACCCTCCGCCCACGGGTCTGCGATTTTACGAGGGTTCCAGCAAATATCGAGCTAGAAAACCTCATTACCACCCAACAACGTAATTTGGACTAGATTGGAACTAGCGTTTGCGATTTTCGACTCGACTTTTACGACTAATGAAGGAAAAGGATATACATACAGATTACTGTTTATGTCAGATGAAGGTCAGATGTGACAAATTGGTCTAATCGTATTGATCTGTCACTATGGATACTTTGAATGCACGGGTGCAAACACAACATTGCTAATTAGAGTGATTATAGGTCTACACTTATCGGTGGTGGTTGGTATAGAAATTTGTCATAGTCAGCTGTTACGGACTGGTTAAGGGCAAGTTGATTTATATTATTTAAGTAAGAAATAAAAACTAGCTTTAGTCCCGTTTAGCGACTATCTACTTCTTCTCTTCAATAGCCTAAGATACGCGATAAACCATTGGTATAATTCTAACTTTTGGTTTTTATCGCGATTCTCTCTGCATTCGTCCAGTACCGATATGATTGTCGTTTCTTGAGAGACCTGCAGACCCTGGATGGGCCGGCAGATCTAGCAACTTACGTAGGAGCTTTGTAGAAGTTGCAGGAAAGGCGCGTGTAGCTTGCTCGGTGTAACTGCCTCAGCAGCACGACCCTTCTGTAGAGGCCTTTGTCTTCGAATATCTGTTGTAGGTTACACCATGCTTTCTTAGCTGTATCTGCTGCCCTCAAGTGCTGTATACAGTGTCGTCTTACCGAAAGACAAATTCGTGCCAGGGCGCGCTGATCCTTTGTTGTGTCTGCCTCGGTGCCTTCTACCGCAGGCCACAAACCTTCCATGATCAATGCGTGCCGCATGCAAAATTTCCAGTTCAAATAATTATTTACTCCGTCCAGTTTCTCGAACGAGAACGTAGCGTGAGGCAATCGCTCATTCTCGCTTGTGGTAGCCGCCGCCATGTTGACTATAGGTTAGGTGAGGTTATGTTATTATCATGCCGCGATCAGAAAGGGATTAGAAATAACAGATTTCCATACACTTACGTCAAAATCAATATGGATTGACAGCTATCTCAATCCCTTTTTAATTGCGATTCAGTAATACCATGCGCCGTGGCGAATCGTCGTCTTCTTGTTCTCGACGATTTACGCTGGGCCCATAACCTCTAACCTGCAGACCCTGTGATATAAATTACATATTTATTGGCTTAATTAATGTTTTTTATATACGTTGACAATGAAAAGTGAATTGACAGACATGACATATGAAGACCGTCGATAATGTGATAGGCGGTATGAAATGAGGTTGTAACATTCGTCCGCCTTTAAAGATTTACATGTCCATCTCATCAATTAGCCGACGAGGTGGTTTAATGGCACGCTTGCTTCGACGCGGTGCCATCGGTGTGGCTGCTGTGGCCTCGCTAGCCTCATTCTGAGGTGAGCCAGCTGGAGTAACTTCTGGAGCCTCATTCTGAGGTGAGCCAGCTGAAGTAACTTCTGGGTCAAGTTCCACTCCAGCTCTTGACCCTGGGCAAGGCATTGCGGATCTATTGGTTCCCAGTACTGGCGTCGATGAGGCAACTGGGACCATAGATGATTGAGAAGTTTGCTCTGCAGGGCTTTCTTCTAGATCAGGCAGACGGGGTCGTATATGATCTGCGTGATACCTCCTCTCCACCCCGACTGGAGTGTTAATGACATAGGAGTATCGATGCGTGCGTCGAGATACTGTGGCAGGCTCCCACCGCGGCTGCTCCCTGCTTCGCACATACACAGCATCACCTGGTCTATAGTTTGGAGTCTGGCCGTCGGAGTTAACATTTGCTTGTATCTGTTTGTATTGTAATGAACGTCTAGCACTTGGTCGGGCATTGTCAAGCACACAATGTAGTTGTCTTCCAAACATTAGCTGGCCCGGGGATTTGCCAGTGGTGCTATGGGGTGTGATGCGATAAGCGAAAAGGAAATGTTCTACACGTTTTTTGAGGCATCCTGTGCTTGATGACATTCTGGTCTTGAAAGTCCTCACAAGCCTTTCGGCCAATCCGTTCGTCCGTGGATGATAAGGTGACGATTTGATATGATTTATTCCTTTTTCTTTGCAGTAATCCTGAAATTCCTTAGATGTAAATTGTGGGCCATTGTCAGACACTAAAAATTGGGGTAGGCCAAAGGTAGTAAAAATGGTGTCCAGTTCATCACAGAGTTTGGTTGTCGTAATTTTGGTCATCGGCTTGATCTCGATCCATTTGGAAAAAGCATCTGATACAACTAACCAATATGTGCCCTCGAATGGTCCGGCAAAGTCAACGTGAATCCTTTCCCAGGCTTGATCTGGCATAGACCATGAGAAGATTGGTAAATCTGAAGTATTAGGTCTATTCTCTTGGCATTTGTGGCAAGCCTTCACATGCGTGTCTATATCTTCCTCTATAGTTGGCCACCAAACGTAAAAACGTGCCAGTGCTCTCATTGCTGAAATGCCTGGGTGTCCACGATGCAGATATTTTAGGGTCGCCTTCCTTAGAGTATCAGGAACAATAATACGGCCCTGCCACATGACTATTTTATCTTCTAGTGACAACTCACCGCGCTTTCGAGCATATGGTTTTACATCGTTTGAGTATTGATGCTCACGCCAACCAGTTTTTATAAGATGATATACTTGTTTCAGCGTGATATCTTTGCGTGTTTCTTCTCGTATAACGCTTTCAGATAGTGCAAGATCACCAATGCTGTCAGTCTGCAATCGCGCTACAATTCTGTGAACCTTAAGCTCAGATTTGGATGGCAGTTCTTCTGGGTTGGGCATTCTTGATAAATAGTCTGCGATCAGGTTGTTACAACCTTTTGTATACTTAATGTCGTAATCGTAACTTCCAATTATTAAAGCCCATCGTACTAGGCGATTGTTAGCGAGTTTGGGTAAGTTTCGTTGAGATCCCAAAATGTGTATCAGGGGCTTATGATCCGTGACTAATGTAAATTTCGTGCCGCGAAGGTATTGGTCAAATTTTCTAATTCCATAAAATATTGCTAGTGCTTCGCGGTCTATGACAGAATACTTTGACTCTGCGGGTCGGAGTTTCCGTGATGCGAAAGCGATTGGTTGTTCAATATTATTCCTCATGTGAAAAAGCACTGCTCCGACGCCCTTTTCTGAAGCATCACAGGCTAGATAAAGTGGGCATTTGTCATTGAAAGCTACAAGTGGTTTAGAATGTACAATCATTAACTTAGCACGTTCAAAAGCCTCAGCTTCCTTGTCGGTCCATTGCCATTTCACCCTGTTTCCAGTTAGTGCGTGAAGATCAGCACAGACGCTGTGCAAGTGTGGTATAAACCGCTCATAGAAGTTGACCAACCCGAGGAATGCTCGTAGCTCCTTGGCATTAGCTGGCGGGGAGGCTTTGGTGATGGCTTCAATCTTTGATTTTGTAGGGCGTACTCCATTTTTGTCAATTGTGTGTCCAAGATATTCGACTTCTGGCTGTAAAAAGGTGCATTTCTTTAAATTGACTTTCAATCCGGCTTGTTCCAGTCTTTCGAATACGGTACGTAATGTTTCAAAGTGGTCTTTGTCATTTTTCCCTGTAACCGCAATGTCATCAAAATAGACTGCTACATTTGGCAATCCCTCTAGAAGCTTGTCAAGGTAATGTTGGAATATTGACGGCGCCGTCGAAATGCCAAACGGTATTCTGTTGTAGACGTAGTATCCTTTGTGTGTCGATATTGTCAGGAATTGTTTCGATTCAGGTTCAATTTCAAATTGTAAGTACGCATCTTTTAGGTCAATTTTCGAGAATTTCTCACCATCCGCTAGACTCTGGCGTAGTTGGTCAAATAAAGGAACAGGGTGTGCGTGTGTTATAAGAACAGGGTTAAGTGTACTGCGGAAGTCACCACAGATTCTGATCTGGCCATTGGTTTTCACCACGTTAACTGTCGGCGTTGCCCACTGAACCGGAGTTATATTTGGGTCTACTTTGGTTATAATTCCTTCTTCGACCAAACGATCTAGTTCAACTTCAATGTTTTTCTTCATTGAAAATTTAATTGATCTGGCTGGGATGTGTTTCGGTTGAGCATGGGGCTTGATATGTATGTTTACTCGATAATCTTTTACTTTTCCAAGTTTGCCGTCGAAGAGAGTTGTATGCTTGTCCAAGAGTTGTTTTAGTGTAATGGATTCGTGTCGAGTTTTCTTGATGGAATAGACTGGCTTTGGGAAATCCATCTGGAACATTTCGCTCCACTGTAGGCCGAACAACATAGGGTCAGCTGACTTCATTACAACAACAGGAAGTAGTTTTTCCTCATCTTGAATGCGTACGGTAACGTTTGTTAGACCCTTTGGTTTGAGTCTTGTATTTCCATATGCGCGCAAGCTGGGAGCCTTCATGAGGGAAGGAGCTCCGATACGCGCCCACAATTGTGTACTAATAATTGAATAGAGTGAACCGGGGTCCCAGTCCATCGTGCACGGAATGTCGTTAATGAAAACATCAATTTTTTTGCTGTCCTTGCTTTTAGTTTTGCTTATTTGACAGACAACGTCCGTTTCATCTCCGCTGTCGTCTGAGTAGGAAGATTGAGACGAGTGGCTGCTGCTCCCGTCATGCTTAAGTTTGTGCAGCTTGTTTCCTTTAGTAAATGTTGTTTGTTTATAGTTCCGATTAGGTAAGCATGCTTTGCCTGATTTGATGCAGCAATCCTCAAAGTGGCCTGGTGTGTTACACTGTTTGCATGTATGTGCTTTGGCAGCACACTGGTTTAATGGGTGTCTTTCGGGCTCACCGCATCTCAAGCATTGATGGGTCCGTAATTTGCGCGGTGACGTGTTCTGGTAAGATTTGGGGTTTCTTTTAATCTTATTGACTTTGACGTGTGTGTCTGTATCGCCTTCTGCTCGTTCCCGCGATTGAGCAACGCTAAAAATCTGAGAGAAGGTGACTTCTTTCGTCGTACCATCTTGAATTTCTTGTAGATCCGGCCATTTTTGTTTCAGGTCGATCTGTAATTGTTCGTGGTTAAGCCCGGTTGCAAATCGGTCACGTAACTGTCGTTCTAATAAGTTATCGCTATAGCCACAATCTTTACTTATTTCTTTCAATCTGTTAGCGTAATGTTCCATAGATTCGTTGTCTTTTCGTATGCAGTTCCAAAAGTCCGTTAATGCTCTGTATCGTGTGCGTTTGATTCTAAATAGGTCGAGCAGTTTATTTCGAATATCCGCATATGTACTGTTTTCAAAGTGCGGTGTAAGGGCAACCTTAATTTCGTGAAAGGTCTCCGGTGAGAGGCAGGTAAATAGCAGTTCCTTCTGTATGATACGTGCATCCTCGCCCCAAAGTTTGCATTTGGTTTCGAAATAGTCGATAAAATTTTCAACTGCGGTGTCATCCGGGTTGAATTTGTCGCTCTTAAAGCCGTTGTAAACATTGTTTCTGTTACCGTTCGTGTTCGAAGAGCTGGGCGACTCCGTGCTGTGTGTCGTTGTTGGTGTGGGAGTCGCGGCAGCTGCCTTTTGCTGTTGCGTTAACAGCAATTGTAATATGTCCGAGATTTGTTGTTGTTGTGTAGCTTGCAATGCAAGGAATTTGTCAAATTGTTCGCTGTTCATTTTGTGACGATTTTTCTTTAATCCTCGTCGCCACTGATATAAATTACATATTTATTGGCTTAATTAATGTTTTTTATATACGTTGACAATGAAAAGTGAATTGACAGACATGACATATGAAGACCGTCGATAATGTGATAGGCGGTATGAAATGAGGTTGTAACACCCTGGATGGGCCGGCAGATCTAGCAACTTACGTAGGAGCTTTGTAGAAGTTGCAGGAAAGGCGCGTGGACCGCTCACCACAAATGAAACCTCGGAGCTTCTTCTATTTCTTTTATTAAAAAGAGTCGAAGAAAGATTTTTACATTGTACGGCACAGACGAACACAATTAATTAAATTACGAAACACTAATTACATTTTAATCAGGTTATTTGGACAGAGCGATACATAGATATCTTGACGGAGGCCATGACGGGAAGGAAAAGAAAGATGTCAAAGACCATAGACTTATATGGGTTCTGAGCATAGACAAATAGGAGTGAGTTTAAGTAGCTAACATGTACTAATATGGATGGTTTAGGGAGATTATATATTTTAACATTTCTGTCTACGTGACAGCGTGATAAAACGGTGTCCGTCCTTTCTATTCCGCGGAGTTAAAAAGTGACAGTTATTTTACCACGTGGATAAATGTAGATAAAGCGATCCGTAATACGCTTGCAGGTACCTAAGATAAGTACAATACACAAATAGGTCTATAGTTTCGTAAACTTTACCTACTCCTGGGGCTATATTCATTTGTTTTGGGTGATTTCAGCCCGTACTCTGACGATATTGATCTACCTATCCTAAAGGATCGGGTATAAACAGGGGCAGTTTACATAAATAAATAGCATATATTCCTACAGCTATCAAACGCATTGGCTAAGTCTGACGGAAAGCCGTCTTCTGGTGTTATCCCAGCCTTTTTACCAAGCATAATATCCCTACAGCTATCAAACGCATGGGCTAAGTCTGACGGAAAGCCGTCTTCTGGTGTTATCCCAGCCTTTTTACCAAGCATATTATTCCTACAGCTATTTACCACGGCTCATGGGAGCCTGGGGGTCTGTTAATGATTGGCGTAGCCACTAGTTTTTACGAAACGACTGCCACCTGACTTTTAGGTTTTCTGGCATTGTTACTGCACAAAGTGCACAATATCAAAACTACCTATTAGGCTGGGTTGTTTTTGACGAGTGGTCTTAACCTCTAGCCGCCCTTATGTCAAACATTGCCAAGCAAAATTAAATTTTATTTTGTCAACACAAAGTACAAATTAGAATGGAACAGGGGACCTTTTTATAGGTCTCTGGGCGGATAGAGGTTATTGATAATGATCTTAATTATATGGTATAATATATTATTTTCTCGAATCTTGACGATTACTCACAGCAGGTTTTATAAGTAGGTAATTTGGGTTGTGTAGGTACCTACCGATTTTTTTTATGTTTTTATTATTCAAACAAGTATGTCCTGATACTGTAGGTACTTGACTATAGGTTTTATTCTGACTGGTAAAATCTTAAATGGAATGCTTATTTCAACTAAGACAGTTCAACTAAGATTGTAAACAATTTTAACTGGTTCGTCTGTAGAAAACACTACGTCAGTTAAGAAAATAAAGTGTTTGGCTTTGTTCCCATCTAATATAACTATTTACTATAAGTAGGTACTCTTTTTTCTCATCTCCCAAACGCACCGATAAAACGATGTTTTTATGGAACGTGCCCTTTCTTACGATATAAGTTTCGCGAAAAAATGAGCATTGTGGTTTAGATACCTATTTGTATCTATTGTTCTTATCTCATCCTTAACAACTGACTCCAGTCAACGAGGATAATTTTCCACGAGTGCTTAAAAGATGGCTCACGTTAGACCGGACCGTGTCCGGGTTGGAGCTTCCAGCGCTTTTTCTATGATATGACAGGCGATCAAGTCATGCTTCCCATAGAAAACGATGTGCCGGAAGCTCCGGCCCGGACACGGCCCGGTCTAGCGTGAGTCATCCTTTAATCAGGTGAAATATGCTGTCATTTTTAACGGTCAAAAAACTTGCAAGGACACCGTCTCTTCCGCACAGTCATCATCATCATCCTGCCCTATTCCCAACTTCATTTGGGGTCAGGCCTTCTTGTGCGTCTGCGCCAGGACAATCTGTCCCGTGTTGTCAGTGGTGGGATATTTTGCGTCTTCAGGTCTCTTTTGACAGTGGACCACCAAGAGGCACCTAGAGGTTCTCTTCCGCACAGTCATTAATACGTAATCCGGAATACAAACCGACATTTAAAAAAAACCGGCCAAGTGCAAGTCGAACTCGCGCACGAAGGGTTCCGTACCATTACACAGAAAAAGTCACGTTTGTTGTATGGGAGCCCCACTTAAATATTTATTTTATTTTGTTTTCAGTATTTGTTGTTATAGCGGCGATAGAAATACATCATCTGTGAAAATTTCAACTACCATGGTTCATGAGTTACAGCCTGGTGACAGACAGAAGGACAGACGAACGGCCAAAGGGACAGCGGAATATTTGTAATAGGGTCCCGTTTTTACCCTTCGGGTACGGAACCCTAAAAAACACTTTTTTTGCATTTTGAACAGTCACTTCGAAGGTTGAAATCGAAACAAAACAAGAAAACATAGGTACAGCCGCCATCAGATATATCGGAGCGGCCAAGGTGACGCATGCATTTTTTTCAAAAATTTCTTAAAAATAGCCTTGACCATATATTTTCTTTAGGCAACCCTATTTATTTATGTTCTGAAACATATTTTCTTTCATATTTTCATAGTTTCATCCGTCAGACAGATTGGTGAAGGTCGACCATAGAAACGGGATCGTGGGATCTTAGACCATTAGAGTAAGTACTTGTTCAGATATTGTGAATACCTTGGCCGCTCCAATATATTATATTGGAGTGGTTTTCCACGCTTCCAGCCCGTCCTAACTTAGCTTTGGTAGGGCTGTACAGTCGGAGTCAATGATGTTTACATTTTTCGCCTTATTACGTGGGTCATACTGAAAGCTTTTGGATTCTGATATATGAGATTTTTTTTTCTAAGGAATTTTCAGTATGGCCTAAGTACTAAATAATAAGGTGAAAAAGTGTAAACATTATGTGACGTTCCACGGCAAAAGGTACCTTATGGAATATTGGAGCGGCGTTAATAATAGCGGAAGTGCCAACCTTATGGCGTACCTTTACAGTGGGACGTCACACATAACTTTGACGTCAACTATTATACCAATCAATATTATGATAATTACTATAAACAATTTTATACGGTTATTTTTAGGTACCTAAGAATAGAACACATAAATTAAAACCTGCCTCTGAGTCATCGTGAATTCATTTCAAATAGATTACTTAGTAGAAACTGGTTTAAAAACGTATTGGTTATAAGTTTTAAGTTATGAGGATTCTCCTAGCGTTAATGCATAGGCAAATGTGCGTGAAAGCAATTAATAAGATACCTTTGTCTTATTAATTTTATTATTTTAATTCTTACAGATGTTACCTTTACCAGTGCTCCCGTCGGGCATTCTCGGCTCTCGGCTCCGTTCGGCTCCGAGCAATTAAAATTAGACCAAGAAAAATC